>NC_062287.1:34173426-34476456 GCF_902655055.1 Lutra lutra | reverse complement strand
TCTCCCGAGAGGGTTGCTTTAATATCTTCCATGCCTTTTTCAAGCCCGGCTAGAACCTTGAGAATCGTCATTCTGAACTCTATATCTGACATATTACCAATGTCTGTATTGATTAGGTCCCTAGCCTTTGGTACTGCCTCTTGTTCTTTTTTTTTGTTGTGAATTTTTCCGCCTTGTCATTTTGTCCAGATAAGTGTTTATGAAGGAGCATAGTATTTTACTAAAAGGGTAGCAACAACCCCAGGAAAATATGCTTTAGCCAAATCAGAAGAGATCCCAAATCGTGAGGGGTGAGAAAGGGGATAAAAAGGGGTTCAAAAAGAAAAAAAAAAAAAGAAACTATTTAAAAAAAGAAAGCCGATAAAGAAAAAATATAAAAAGAGGAAAAAATATATATATATTAGATAAACTATTTTAAAAACATTAAAAAAGAAAACGGTAAAAGTTAAAAAAAATTTAGCAGAAGAAGAGAAAAAGAAAAAAAATTGAAAAAGAAAAAAAAATTAAATTAACTGCAAGGCTAAAAAATCATGGGGAGAAAGCCATGAGTTCCGTGTTTTGCTTTCTTCTCCTCTGGAATTCTGCCTCTCTTCTTGGTATTGAAACAGCACTGCTCGGTAGGTGAACTTGGTCCTGGCTGGGTTTCCCATTGATCTTCTGGGGGAGGGGCCTGTTGTAGTGATTCTCAAGCGTCTTTGCCCCAGGCGGAGTTGTACCACCCTTACCAGGGGCCGGGCTGAGTAATCTGCTTGGGTTTGCTGGGTTTGCTTTCGGGAGCTTTTGTTCCCTGAGCACTTTCCGTAGAGTTCCGGAGGACGGGAATGAAGATGGCGGCCTCCCGGTCTCCAGCCCAGAGGAGCCGAGAGCCCGGGGCCCCACTCCTCAGTGCGCCCTCAGAGAACAGCGCCCAAAGACTCCCGTCACGCTGGCCTCCAGTCGCGCTCCGAGCTGACCGAGCCTGCGACCGGTTCAAGGCAACCCCGAGCTGAGAGTCACTCCTAGGCTCTGTCTCTGCAGCCGGCTTCCCCGTTCTAATACCAGTAAGCTCTGTGACACTCAGACACCCCCGATCCTTCTGGGACCCTGCGGGACCTGAGGCTGCGCTGACCCCGCCTGGGCTTCCAGTTAAGCCTCTGGAGCGATGTCCCTCAGCGGAACAGACTTTTAAAAGTCCTGATTTTGCTCCGATGCTCCACCGCTTGCTGGGAGCCGGCCCCTCCCCCCGCGGTCTATCTTCCCGTTGCTTTGGATTCACTTCTCCGCCAGTCCTACCTTTCAGATAGTGGTTGATTTTCTGTTTCTAGAATTGCTGTTCTTCTTCTCTTCAATCTCCCGTTGGATTTGTAGGTGTTTGCAATCTTTAGATAAGCTATTTAGCTGATCTCCCGCTACCCGAAGTAGTCTCAGCCTGCTACTTCTCCGCCATCTTGACTCCTCCGCATTTCCTTATTTTTATTCCTCACATGTTTATGAGTGGTCTTTGATTTTTGGCTAACATTTGGCTTGTATTTAACATCTGTATATAACAGCCAAAATTAAGTTGATGGCTATTTAAATTTGAACCCATTATTTTCTCCTCTTCTCCTCACGTTTTAGGTATATGGTGTCATATTTTACATCTTTTAATTTTGTGAGTTCTTCGGTGTTTTATCAAAATATTCATTTTCACTACTTTTGTGTTTCTTACTTTTGTACTGTCACTATCGGCCTTTCTGTCCCACTCAGGAAGTCCTCTTCAATATTTCCTGCAGGGCTGGTTTAGTGGTCATGAACTCTCAGTTTTTGTTTTTCTGGGAACTCTTATCTTTCTATTCTATTTCTCTGTGCCTCCTGATCTGGATATCTGTTTCCTTCCCCAGATTAAGGAAGTTATCAGCTATTATCTCTTTAAATAAATGCCCTTCCCCCTTTTCTCTCCCTCCTTCTTATGAAACTCAAAAGGGAAATGATTTGATGGAGTCCAGCATTGTCCTCTATTCTTATTTTGCATAATTCTTTTTTTTTTCTCTTTTGTTCAGCTTGATTACTTTCCTTTATTCTATCTTCTAGGTCATTATTTCATTATTCTGCTTCCTCAAGCTTGCTGTTCACTTCATCAAGCATATATCTCATTTTATTTACTGAGTCCTTTATCTCTGCTATTTTATTCATTAGCTATGTGTTAAGGGTCTCATTCATGCCTTCTACTCTTTTTTCAAGTCCAAGTCATATCTTTATGCTCATCACTTTAAATTCTCTATCAAACATGTTATTTATATCTGTTTTGCTTAGACCACATGATCTTGTCCTGTTCTTTCATTTGGGACAATTTTTGCTATCTTCTCATTTTATCTAAGTTTCTGTGCCTATTTTTCTGTGTTAGGAAAGTCAGCTATGTCTCCTGTCTTTGGGGTAATGGTCTTATGAAGAAGAGGTCCTGTAGTACCCTGAGGCATAGGGTCCCCTATTCCCCAGGGCCTCTACTGTTTTGTCCTGGGCATTTTATCCTTCAGGCCAGTCATCTCCAGAAACTCTGCCTCTTGTGGGCAGTGTTTGGTCCCTTGCCTGAAAAGGTGCATTTTAATTTATTTTATTTTATTTTATTTTTTTTAAAGATTTTATTTATTTATTTGACAGATGGAGATCATAAGTAGGCAGAGAGGCAGATAGAGAGAGAGGGGGAGGCAGGCCCCCTGCTGAACAGTGAGCCCAATGCAAGGCTTGATCTCAGGACCCTGGGATCATGACCTGAGCTGAAGGCAGAGGCTTTAACCCACTGAGCCACCCAGGTGCCCCAAAAAGGTGCATTTTAACTAAATGTGCTGTGTGCTGCTTGTGAAATGAGACAAGTCTCCACCACCATTGGAACTGAGGTCCTGCAAACCTTTTGGGTGAAGAGATATAGTGTGGGCACAGGTTTGGGCCTGTCTTCTGGGAGAGGAGACCTACAGTGCTGGGAATGAGGCAAGCATAACTGGGAAGTGTGGTTTCACCAGGGGGTAAAGAGCAGAGCTTGATGTTAGCAAATTAAGTAGAGTTGTTGCTCTGCTGGTTCCTACAGGTGACTCTGTGTTTATACTGAGAGATGAGAGAGAGAAATGGCAACTTCCAGTTCCTTTGTTCTCAGAGGGATCTCTCCATGAATGTTTCTCTGTTACCCATCTCCAGGAGCAGAGCTCCCTCCCCATTGTGGTGACCATGATCCGTTTCTCTTCCAAACATGTCTCCACACTTCCTACCTTCTTTGATGTGACCTCTTCTCTATCTTTAGCTGTGGAATTTTTCTGCCTGTCTTCTGGTCAATTTCTGGGGTATTTAGGATGAGTTGATAGTTATCTAATTGGATTTGTGGGGCCAGGCAAGCCTAAGATCCTCCTACTCTGCCATTATCTTCCAAAAAACCCCCCAAAAAACAAAACAAAACAAAACAAAACAAAAAACCAGGGGCACCTGGGTGGCTCAGTGGGTTAAAGCCTCTGCCTTCAGCTCAGGTCATGATCCCAGGGTCCTGGGATCAAGCCCTGCATCAGGCTCTCTGCTCAGTGGGGAGCCTGCTTCCTCCTCTCTCTCTGCCTGCTACTCTGCCTACTTGGGATCTCTCTCTGTCAAATAAATAAATAAAATCTTTGAAAAAACAAACAAACAAACAAACAAAAAACTTCCACATATGCAAAGTTAATTAATCAGTGTGTGTGTGTGTGTATGAAAAATAAACTATATATATATATATATATATGTAAACATATATTTATCTGAGTTAAAACACAGACACTGCTCTCAGATTGTTCATAGTCTAAAAGCAAAGACAGATAAATAAATAAATGCATTAAAGGATCCATCAAAGAGTACAACTTCTGCAAGGGACCAACAGGAGTCAAGAAATGGATTCGACATTTCATTAATAAGAATAAAAGATCTGATACCTCTGACAGCAACAAAAAAACAGAGGTTTTTCCCAATAAATGTTTACTTCTCATTCTAGTCACAATCTTATATATACCAGATGAATCTTTTTGGATGTCTCTCTTTAGTTAATGGAAGGCGTCAAATTTCTCTAATATGCCATAGCATCTCTCAGAATTCTTCATTTCCAGCAGCATAAGTATGAGAAAGAGGATTAGTCAAAGATTTTTTGGGAAATAATAAGAGCCAAAATGCAAATTAGAATATGTCACATTTAGTTACATCAGTTAACTAAATGCCTTCGCATGACCTGGACCTGACCACATAGGTAGCCTGGAAAATAACTTTATGTGTGCTCAGGAAAAGTAAACAGGGTTGGGAGTATTTAGCTAATGTTTCCCACAAGCCTATGTGAATGACTAAAAAAATCCACTTTATTAGAATGGGTATGGATACTGTAAAGTAGGAGGAAAGAAGCAATTTGTAAATAAAATGATTCAGTGCTCTGACATCCCAACAGTAGCCTTCAAGATATATGAAATAAGTAACATTGTACTCTCTTAGTTTATTGGAAAAGTAATGGTAATTATAAAAGTTAAGTTTGGAAAAATTCATGTTAGAGAAATATGTGAGTTCCTCAAGGAAAATATCAGTTAAATGAGCAGAATTTTGAAAGTTTTTGTTTTCTATGGTTGTACAAAGTGACTAAGTCATTAATCCAAATATTTCACAAATAGAAATTATGAAAGAGGAGAATCAAAGTCAATTTCAAAAGGAAGTGACATAGAGATTGGTGATATATAAAAATGTAGGAAAATAGAAGGGAGAATTTCAAAATAGCCCCAAAGTCAACTTAATCAATATTCTTATGAAGAACAGTGACCATGTACATATAGAACTTCCTGGCAAACTTAAAAAAATTGGAGGCCTTAAAGGTGTATGAATAGAAGATCAAGGGAACAAAAGGAGAAAAGAGTGTCATAAGTGAAACGAGTTTGTTCTTCCAGAATAGAAAAGAATTCCTAGATAATTTAAAGATTCTGTATCAGTGGTTTATAATATCTTTCTGGTGTATCATTGCCACATATTGAAAAGTGTCAACCTATAAAATCATTTAAACTGCACAAAATTAGGAGTTAAAATCCTGTATGTGACTAACTAGTCACAGGAGTATTTAAAGAGAAGTGGAAATGTCAAGAACATAAATTAGCTTTTACCTCAGTGGAAGTCTTGACAAATGCAAGAACATAACTTTTGAACATGGGAGGAAAATTCCCTTCAGCAACCATTAACAGCTTATCAATGTCCTACCCTTAAACATGAGACTGCTTTATCTGAATACAAAGTATATTAGTATTAACTGAAATATCTTCCTGCTATTTACAACTATCAACAAACACACATTTTCACAGATGTGCAAAAGAAATGTATATACAGATGCTTGAAAATATTTGTTTTTGATTTGAAGTTTCTGTTGATCTACTTATAAATAATAGCTGCTATTTTATTGAACATGATTTTATGCATACTTACTATATATATTATACATATAGTATTTCCTGTCATTTAATCAACACAGCTACATTATTTTACCATTGAGTTGACTGACATTTTGATGAAGGTTAGGAAAATTGTTTTGCTATTGAAATAGTAACCATTAACTTTTGAACATGAGTTCAAACAACTTCCACAAGCTATGTGAAAGGAGACTGAGGAAAATTGAAAAGTCTACTGTTTGCAATCAGGACAGTTTTTCTAATAGAACTTAACTGAGAATATATCCTTTATCTTAAAACAAATTAAATAAATCTTCCCTGTAGTTGAAAAAGAAACAAAGAGAATAACTTAGACCCAAGGTTTTTAGTAGAGAAAAAGATATGATAGGGGAATGAGGTTAGTATTGGTCTTGAAGGCTTATTTTGGTTGTATATCCCTATTGCACAGTACAGGCAGGGGGGCAAACAAAACTATAAGAAAGACACCAGTGAGGTCTTTGGTCCTATGGCCACTTGACTAGTTTTAAAAATTATCAATGAGCCAGATGATTTTAGAGCTGGCATGATATATTCATGACCATGTAGGAAAAGATCCTTGAAAAAATGATTGTAGGAGGGATTATAAGAAAATTCAAATTGTGAAATGTATTGCTATTGTATCATTGACTAAATTAATCCTCATATATATTAGTAGACTGTACAGTACAATGTGAGATAAAAATTTTACAAATTTTCTGAATTAGTGGAGATATGTAGGATACAGAGATAAGAAAACATAAATAGCAAACATATACTGGTAGTAACAAGAACAACAGTTACAAGTTTGCATACTGACATTTATATTTCCTTAAGACCTTTTTAAATGTAATTTTCCTGGGGAAATAATCATATAGAAAAAAAAATAGCTATCTGGGTAAGAATAAATGTGGGGTTGAAAGTAAATGATTCCAATCCAAATGTTAGAAGTATGATCAAGACCAAGTCTGAAATTAACATAATTACCATAAGACATTCAAATATCAGGCCTTGGTATTACAATAATATTACATGGTATATTGGAGATATCAAATAAAAATAAACTTATCTAAATTATATCAATACTGTGAAACTTTTACTACAGAGGATGACAGATTAAGGTACTAAATATGGATTTCTGACTATTTTAACATCCTTAACTTATGTATGAAGTAATTATTTCCAGCTCTTCAGAAAACAATGTCCAATGATGATGTAAGATATGTTAATATTGTAAAAGTTCTAAGTTTGAAATAACAGGAAAATATGGGGAAAATATATTATAAATATCATTTCACAAAAGAAAATTCTCCCTTTTAACCAAGAAAGACATAAAGATAATTTTAAAGAAGAAAAATAAATTATTTTAACAATTATTCATACACTAGTGTTTCTTTTTACTGTTTCTGAGAGTACATAGTTTGTAAGACTTATCAAAGTCTTTTGATACAAGAAGAAGATACAAAATATCAGTGAAACCAAAAATCTCACTGTAGTACTTTTTGTGACACTTAATAGCTTTAGAAACAAGTTAAAAACAAATTTTAGTTATTTGAGTAAAATGTGGTTAAATATGTTCTAAACACTGATCTGAGTATGGGGACAATTTTTCCCATTCCAGACAGATTGTCTATCAGATGGAATGACATGTAATATTGGTTCCTTAGTTTTTCAGTTTATGCTTGGTGTTAATTTCTACTTAACCATTATAGTGAAAGTTGCTTAGTTTAATTTTATTCTATTATACTACATGACATTTTTGGAAGCACTCAACAACAGTTCTCTAACTTACTTTATTATTTTTTTTTTCTAATAAACATTGCAAAAGTCTCTGACTTTTAGGCCTTCTGACGGGTCTAAACTCATGATGGAAATATTATAAATGATGGGCAGTTTAAAACTGAAGAAAATGTCAAGTGTTCTTCGTATTAGAAATTGTTCATGAGATTTTCTAACCTGTTAGGAAGTGAAAGTAAAGAAAATAAGATTTGTACATCCTGCCCTTTCTAGCACAGTAATAGGTGTTCCTGTAAAAAGATAACAGCAGGGAATCTTTCCTGTTGAGTAATAATCAGTCAGAAGGTGAGATGATGGGTAGTACTATATGGGGTACAGGATGATGAAATGCATCAGGGCTTAAGGGCAGCGTTAGGAAAAATATGAAATGGGAGTTGATCAATCATATGAACATCAAAATGCTTCAGACTGATTTCCAGTAGCCTTCTTGTTTCAGTATAGACCAAATAAAGAAACTGTGTTATTTTACTGAGAAGAAAAACATACTTTTGTTCGGTTTTGGTCTTGTTTTTCAGAAGATAGAGCAATTGATACTTAAAGAATCAGCTATTGGCTTAAAAATGAAGAGTAAATGAAACAAGATGGGATTGGGAGGGAGACAAACCATAAGTGACTCTTAATCTCACAAAACAAACTGAGGGTTGATGGGGGGAGGGGGGTTGGGAGGGGGGGGTGGGGTTATGGATATTGGGGAGGGTATGTGCTATGGTGAGTGCTGTGAAGTGTGTAAACCTGGCGATTCGCAGACCTGTACCCCTGGGGATAAAAATATATGTTTATAAAAAATAAAATTAAAAAAAAATGAAATTATCGCTAATGACACACAAGTTTTCCAATGATTGAATTAGATCTTATAGTTCAGAATATACCTGATAACTAAGAAATACTTGACAATCAGAAGAAACCTGATTGGTGGAATTGGTGGTTTATATAATACGGCAGAGAGAACTTCCTTCTACAGTATTTATAGTTTCTTTTTTTCCCCCCACAATGATAAGAGCATTTAACCTGAATGTGCTCTGTGAGAGCAAAGGCTGTATTCACCAACTCACATCACATTTATTTGTGATCACATGACTATGTTTCTGGCCAATGGAACATTCTCAGAAACATGAAATGTAAGTTCATAGGAAATTTACTTGGACATTTGCGACATGATTTTTCCTCACTTTTTAACCCTGTTTCTTACATCTTACTACTTGAATAATGGGTGTGGTAACAAGGTATTATTCATCAGTGATGAGGGCCAGGATTAACTTTTTCCTAAAAAGCTGGATGAAGTCTGGATTTTTGAGGACTCTATGGATATTCTAATATTAATATTAATAGAATTATGAATATTCTAATTCATTATTTGAGTAATGAATCAGAATTGAGTACCTGGAAATGGTTTTTGTTTTGTTTTGTTTTGGCTTATAACAAAATCCCACAAATAAAGGAAAACTCAGGTTAGAACCAATTCATCTGCAAAGGGAAGAGGAAGGGAGTATAGCTTTGCCAAGGAAGAATCTGTCTACTGCCTGAAATCTAAGCTCCTGGAGGCTGCAGCTACTTCAGAATCTTAGTAAATTTAAAAGATTCATTGCAACTGGGTAGCAAATTGAAGCACACCCAAAAACAATGACGAAGAGAAATCCTTAGCCAGACATGACTATAGCCCTGATTTTCTTCAAGACATTTTCACTAATATCTATCTCAGAGAGACATGAGTGCAGTAGCAAAGATATGCCAAAAGGAAAACAGTAAGAAATGCACAGCTTAAAAGTAAGTCTAAGCAAGATCTTTGACTGTGGTTACCTGCAAACATCTACTAAGGTATTGGTGTGGGGGGATTATGTTGCCAAAGATACCATAGTCCTGGTCAATGTATACTGGATTTAAACCTTTAATGCAACCCTGGCAGCCTCAATTTTGCACCAGCATAAAGGAGCCAGTTACAGTTATTGTGACTGCAAAAGTGAATACTCTTTAACGATAGCTTCACTTTTGCCTGTACAGGTCAAAGATGTGGAGAGACTACCCAGAAATGAGAGCCGGAAATAATGGCAGAAAATGAGCAGGATTATTTCCCCTCACAGAATAGGACCAGAGCTTCTGGATAGACTCACAGAATAACATGTATTACTACAAAAATAGATACTTCTTTTTGTGCTTAGAAAGATATAATTATTTTTGCAGACAATGAATATCCTCTTTTCCACGTGGAGATTTTAATTGCAGGTATCTTATTCTCATGCTACCATCATGCATCACTGGATGGAATTGGTGTAATGGAAAGCAGATTTCTTGTTTTTTAAAGGTCTCTGGACCATAAGAAGCCACATTCATATTAACAGAAAGAAATCTCTGGTACCCCAAGACTCTAAACAATTAGCTAGAAGCAGAAACTGAGTGAGATTTTATTGGCATTACTTTTCTCTTAAAGTAGTGAGTATATGCTATGCTTTGCAAAAATGCTGCACACAAATATTGCCATAGCCTAAAACTAGGATTCTTTGGGGAGGAAAAAAAAGTCATACTGTTAAACCTGTTTCTTATGTCTTCCATATTAAAGAAAATTAATCTGTTAAATTAATCTGAAATGTATCTGTTTACAGAACCTGTGACTGTGGCCATGTGACTATCCTCATTAAGTGTCAGGTTTTTTTATTATGCAAAGGTATCTATGTGACAGTCATGTAGTTTTTTGGTTTTGTTTATTCCTTTTTTTAGGTTTAAAGATCAACTGCTGCTCACCTTTTAAAATATATCTTTTTTTTTTCTTGTTGATTCTTAGAATATAATCATAATGGTAGGGGCTCCATTTTGGACCATTAGGGTTAAGGCAGACCCTACAGATGGTGGAAAGCCAGAATAGGTCCCCACTAAGTATCTCCAGTGTTTAGGGAACTGACAGAGCTTGAAACTTATATTTGTTGGTGACAAGTTTAAGTCTCTTTATATCCTTGTCCTTAGAACAACATTCACAATCTATTATGGTTTCTCAAAATCTTTAGTCACAGATAGTATTTACATAACTCTCTCTCTCTCTCTAAGAAAGAAAGCTTGAGTTGGGGGGAGGGGCAGAGAGAGAGAGAGAGAGAGAAAGAGAATCTTAAGCAGGTTCCTTGCTCATAATGGAGCCTGATATGGGGTTTGATCCCATGACCCTAATTTCATGACCCTGAGATCATGACCTAAGCCAAAATCGGGAGTCAGACACTTAACCAACAGAACCACCCAGGTATCCCAGTATTTATATAATTCTAAAGTAATATAAATATATTAATAGTACCATAGTTCTTGAAGCTCTAATTTAATCCAATTAATGTGTTCAAAACATAATGTGCTAAACGTCAAAAATACAAGTATATTTAAATATGGATTATCTATTAAAAGACATATAGTATAGTAAGAAATATTAATATATATATATAAAATTAATATAAGTAGAAAAATATAAGTAAAGAATTAATAAAAGTAGAAAATATTAATATAAGTAAAAAATTAATATAAGTGAAGAGATAGAGTGACACTCATTCTGGAACAGAGATAGAAGGCCCATCTCTTGCCCTCCACATGAAACTGATGACCAAGTCCTGGTAATTCTGCCACTTTAAATTATCAATTATCTGTCCCTTCCTCACCTTGCTCACCTCACCAGTAATGCCTTAGATTCAGCCTCATCACCAGGGACTACATGTTTCTGAGCAACTGTCTCCTAGCTTCTTATTCTCCACAATGTTTCCTTCACTCTGTCATGAACTTGACAAATAATTCATTATTTTTAAGATATAGTCAATGTTTTATTAATATGCAAGCTTATTACCTCTACCTATAGAGCACAAATAGTTGACTATTTATGGAGAACAGTCTGGACAATATCACTTACTTTTAATAATCCCTTGATTTTAAATGATGTACTCCTAGTTCTATGAAAATATAAAATATAAATACTTCTGGAAAACACCTACTATTTTAATTCATCCATGCAATATTATCAATTTATCAGAATTTGTTTACATAGCTGTAGTTTTGAGTCAGAAATGTAGAGTACATTTTGTTCAAAATGTAGTTAATATTTCTTAGCATTACAGATACAATTACAAAAAGGTAAAAACTAACTTTGGAATATATATCAGGATTAACTCTTTATTAAACAGAAATTAATATAACTATTAAGTCAGGCAATTTCAAAATGTATACAAAACTTTTAACTTTTGAATAGAAACTTTTATCTCAATATTATTCTCTTATCATTGTATACTTGGAAAATAACGGAAAAATGCAAAGATTTAGGTTAAAGTTCATTCACTGAAGCATTTTTATTACAGCAAGAAATGGAGTATCATTTGATTGCTGAATAACAGGGTGCATTTGTACATTGAATTACTGGACAGACACTCAAAGTTATGATGAATTATAAAATTTATCATGCTGTACACTGTATATTCACATTATTCAAAAAGACCTATAATATATTAAGTAAAAACAGCAGGTTATAAAACAGTATATATAGCATGACTTTTGGTTTATAAAATATGTAAGTATATGTATGCAGAGATTAAACACAAATAATATATATTTAGTAGTAATTCTGCAACTGATATTGAATTAAGGACTTTATAATATCTTATTTATTTATAATATCAATGTTATTACAATTTGCAGATAGACACAATGACTCCCAAAGACTACCTTTCATGCATAAAATCACAAGATTGCCCAGTTAGTAGTAGAGTTGATATCAAAATTAAAATTGGCTTAATGAGGAAGTCCATTCATTTCACAACCTGACAACATGTATATAACATTGAGTATGGAATGTAAAAGTAAACCTCAGAGAATACATACAAATGTCTTTATTTGTGGAATAATTTACCTGCTAAAATGACCTCTATACGCAAGGGCAAATTCTAGAATTATAGTCCTGAATACACTTTATCATATCTCACACTCATTTCAATCTCATTTCCCAAGAAAGTTTAATAATTTCAAGAAATATTAGACACAGCCATAGAAAAGTCATGGCTGGACAAGGGGATGATAGGGGATTATATAGGTGAATTTAGGTTATGTCTGAAAAATACTTTATTTATTCACTCTACTACATATGAATATGCCTATAAAATTGCTTTGGAATGAGGAAAATCAAAAATTGCTTAAAAGAAAGTGACCATAGACAATACAACAAATATTTGATTTGGTTTAAAATAGTGATCCTGCTTAATTAGTTTCTCCTGCTTTAATTTTCCTGTTTGTAAGATTTTGTCCACTCCCATCGTTAGTTAAATTAAAAAAAAAAAAGGAAAAGAAAAGAAATAAAAGAATCTGTTATTGCGCACCAGGTGTTCATCAGGACTTCAGTATGTTCCTGGCTCATTTCATTTACTATTCCAAAGCAAATGAAAGCTCAGGCAGTCCAGCCCCATTTTGCAGAAATTAAACAGGAAGGGCTGACTTTAATTGCTTTGCAAGTCTGCTGTTATTGAATGACTTGCATAGATGGGTTTGAAATTTATTGGCAAGCAGCTTGATTGTCAGAGCTTAATCTGCAGTTAACAGTTCCCTCTGACTCTGTTCTGCATTCAGCACTGCTCCCTCAGCTCAGATGAAAATGCACAGAAATCCCCGTTCTTTCAGGCTTTTCTAAGCAAAGAATGTCCCTAGTGCCAAGCCTATTTCAATATAATAGAAATGGCATTAAAAATCACTAAACTCATTTAATCCAGCACTTTGTGTGCTTTTCTGTTCGGACTGATTTTTCAGTCACTTTTTACTCTGTTTGGTATAAGAAAAGAGCATTGAAGCCCTTATGTTCCCACAGTTGCATAGCTGAGATGAGGTTGCTGAAAAAAGGTAACGAGCAGGGAAATGTTTTGTAGAAAACCATAATGCACCTTTGGGAATATTCTACAGAAATAACACAACCAAGGATGAAAATTAGTATCCAGAACACTCCACTCCAACTAACCGTTCCACCTATATATTGCTAAATTGTTCTGATATGAAATTTTAAAAATAAGAGAAAAAAAGAAATTCTACCAAGAAAGTGAATACAGTGTATAGCTAGGAAATTGTAAGGACAAAGAAAGGTATATAAATGCAATCAGAAAAACAAAACAAAACAAAACAAAAAACCAGGAAACTCTTCCACATATTAAGAGCTATTAAGTTGTGAAGGAAAATACAGGTAGTGTCTAATGGTCTCTTGGATAGACCCTCTCCTTCAAATGGATACAGGTGACCAATCATCTCAATTTAAATATCTTTCCAAGTTTCAAGATGTGTGTGTGTGTGTGTGTGTGTGTGTGTATACGGGTATGTGTGTGTATATATATATATATATATATATATATATATATATACAACTTTCATACACTTCATGAAATATCTACTGTCATGAATATCACAAAAAATTCTCTGAAATCTACCATTGAAAATATGGGTGCCTCCAAAAAGTTAAAAAATGTTAGGGTATCTGGTCCAACATGAATTAATTCAAGAAAGCTGAAACACAAAAATATTTTTTTAGGGGTGCCTGGATGGCTCAGTGGGCTAAGCCTCTGCCTTCGGCTCAGGTCATGATCTCGAGGTCCTGGGATCGAGCCCCGCATCGGGCTCTCTGCTCAGTGGGAGCTGCTTCTCTTTCTCTGCCTACTTGTGATCTCTGTCTGTCAAATAAATAAATAAAATCTTTAAAAAAATTTTATTTAAACATCTCAATATGAAAAAGAGATTGAGATGAGGTAACCAGAACTTTGATTGCTCAAAATATTTTGCATACCACTGGTTACATAATTTGGGATTTTATCTATTTGGTTCTCTTCTTTCCAAATATTTTGTTGTTGTTGTTATTGTTATTGTTGTTGTTGTTGTTGTTGTTATCTGTTTCCTTCTTGCTTGCTCACAGGCTTCCTAACCCTGTTATTTTTTATTTTCATTTAATATCTTAGCAATTCCTTTTTTCTCCTGTCACCTGGTAATTAGTTCTTATACAGTCTGCCCTTTGCTAGTGTAGGCAATGCAAACTTCAGTTCAAATATTTATTTATTTATTTAAGCATAGTTGATGTAAAATTTTACATTAGTTTCAGGTGTACAACATAGTGATTCCACGAGTTTATACATTATGCTATGTTTGTCATAAGTAGAGCAGTGTCTATCACCATGTAGCACATTACACTATCGTTGACTAATTTCTTTATGCTGTGCCTTTTATTCCCATAACTTATTCATTCCCTAACTAGAAGCCTGTATCTTCTATTGTACTTCATCTATTTTGCCCATTCCCCACAACTCCTTCCCTTCTGGTAACCATCAACTTGTTCTTTGTATTTATAGGTCTGATTCTGTTTTTTGTTCATTTGTTTATTCTTTTTTTTTTTTTTTAGAGTTCACATCTGAGTAAAATCATATGGTATTTTCTTTCTTGTTCTGATATATTTCATTTAACATAATATCCTCTAGTGGTATATAAAAATAATTACTTACTTTTAGCAATCTATCAAAACTCAAGACCAAAGATGAGTACCTTAAAGCAAGGACTTCAAGAGAGCTAACACTGTTTTAGATTATATTTTAAGTAACTAGGAATGACATCTAGTTTTTGATATTACAAAAAATGGGAGGGGAGGGAAGAGAGACACAGAGAGGAAGGGTAGGAGGAATTAAAAGAAAGGGATTAAAAAAAGACAAAGGAAGAAAAGGAAAAGAAAAAGAAGGAAGGTAGGAAGGAAGGAAGAAAGGAAAGAAAGAAGGAGGAGAAAGGAAGGAAGAAAAAAGATTAAAAAAAAGAAAAAAGGAAAGGAAGTAAAAGAAATGATATATGCACATGGCTACCACTATAGTATTATTTATAATATTAAAGGCTATTATGACCCAAACATACATACCCAACATACGTGGTTGAATATGTTACAGTATTTCTAGCACAGTGATATAGGATTATAAAAAGAAATAAAAAGAATCTTTTGTGAATTAAAAAAAATCTTTCTTTATAACAAATGGCCTTTATATATTGTTGAAATAAAAAAAAAAGAAGCTGTGTTCAAAGAGTATTTATCTCTTATTTTCTTATGTGACATAAAGGAGAAAGAATATGAATATATACACACATACTTAAATTCAAAACTAAAAATATATATATTTATAATATAGATAAGAGCTTAAGAAAAAGGAGGCAGGAATAAAAATAATGTAAATGTGCATTTTTATGTAACTTGAATTTTTGATTTTGTAAATGTTTTACATAATTCAAGACAAAAATTATAATAAATAACCAACTCTAAACACTAAAAAAAAATCATAAAATGAAGCAAATCTAACTGCATATCAATTTGAAGGCCTAACTTCACAATTACTTCAAATATTTTTAAAGGATAATATTTTGATAAAACATCTATGGTGTGATAATTTAAGAATAAAAATTAAGTTGCAAATATATAATATACTGTATCTCTGAATTTTGTTATTTTTAACACTAGTTTTTCTATTTTGTAACTGTAAGAGGTATATTGAAGGACAACATAAATATTTAATTATATTAAATATCGTTAGGAACTGATCATTATTAGTGATTGATTTCAGGTATAACAGTACTTCGGCTGACCTGCTTCCCAGGGAAATTAGTAAAAATGATTAAAAAAAAAAGGAAATTCAAAGCCTCTATAAATGTTCCTAAGGGCAATTAGTAAATGAAGGAATATATATGCAAGAAAATCTATAAAAATTCAGTAAAAGATGTAAGTCTGTGGTACTAAACCAATACTGCTCCCTCTCCATATTCTCAGCACATTGAAGTGGAGACTCCACTCCATATACTTCCAGTAAAAAATGCATCTAGTCTTTTCCCTTCAGTTCTTTTTTGGGGCTCTCTTCCTCAGGGGAACAAGATTTCAGGCATTCTCATTGTGGCCTCATTGGCCTGCTGTTGAGGGTATGTTCCTGACACTTAACAATTGAGAAGTGGTGCCTTCCTTCTAACTAACCCTCACTCTTAGAACAGTGTCTCTACCTTGAACATGACACACAGAATACTGGGATCCCAATAACAGTTGTTTTACTCCTGAAGGAGTGGTTCAACACCAGGAAAGACAAGGTCAAAATACCTCAGGCTTCAGCCCCTTTCACCAAGTATGCAGCTCTAGGAGTCACTGAAGAGAAGTATGCCATTATTTCCACCTTCAGCTCCTAATCTCTGACTCAGAAATGTTGGGGGCAGGAAGAGGGCAAGAGAGAATCAGGTCATAAAAGATTAGAAGCTCCTAATCTCATTCCAAAAGAATCAATTTTATTTGCAGTAGAGTTTGGATATGTCTAAGCCTAAGGGTATTCTCCAGAACAGAGGAGACTTTGGTGAAAGGTAATTGGGAAAAGATCCACAGCTCTAATAAAGACACAGTTTAGAGTACAGGATAGATAGTTTGTAGGAGAGAGCTGAAAATAAGATAGCTGGAAGGAAACTTCCTGGCATCAGAAAAAACATCAAACAATGACCTCAGAAACTATTATTTCAGAGGAGCCACACTTTGATTGAGTTAATTTGTAGAGAAACTTATTTCCCAGGACATTGTTGAAAATAATAGAGCAGTCTGCTGGTAATTAGTGGAATTTAACAGCTGGACATGATAAGAGGAAGAGTGGAAAATACCCCTGCCCAGTATCACAGTCATCCCAAGGTAACCATCACATATCTAAGGCTGCTCCTCCCATAATAGCAACATGAGATTTAACTCTATTGGAGATGAAAGATAGATTTCAATAGAATAATCCAGCCATGCATTAAACAAATAAGCAAACAAAACAAAAAACAAACAGACATAAAAAGAAAACAATAGCAAGCCCCATAGATGCAGGAATAACCAAGAGTTGCTATATTAGATAAAATGTTTAATTTCCAATAACAAAATTAAGGGATATGAAAAAACAAAGGAAAGTATGAACCATACAATAGAAATATTTTAAAAAGATGCAAAAGAAACTGCCTGTGAGAAAGAGCAAATGTTGGCTTTAACAGAAAAAGATTTCGAAGTAGCCATTATGAATATGTTCATGGAACAGAAGGAAAACATGCATAGAAAATAAAGGAAGGTATGACAGCAATAGTGCTTCAAATAGAGAATATCAATACAAGATAGAAGTTATAAAAAATATTCAAAAGGAAATTGTGAAGTTGAAAAGTAAACAAATATCCATTAGAGAGTTTCAACAGTGGATTTGAGCTGGCAGCAGAAAATAATTAGGAACTTGAGGATACAGTGATAGAGATTATGCAAGTCAAAGAACAGAGGGGATAAAATGAAAAATTACCAGAGACTCAGAGAAATGTAGGGTTCTTTTTTTTTTTAAGATTTTATTTATTCACTTGACAGAGATCACAAGTAGACAGAGAGGCAGGCAGAGAGAGAGAGGGAAGCAGGCTCCCCGCCGAGCAGAGAAGCCCGACGTGGGACTCGATCCCAGGACCCCGAGATCATGACCTGAGCCGAAGGCAGCGGCCCAACCCACTGAGCCACCCAGGTGCCCCGGAATGTAGGGTTCTATTAAGACACTAGTATACATGTAATGAGAGTGTTGCAGGAATTATTTTCCTTTAGTGCCCAAGTTTCTTGTCATATCATTTCGAAGAATGAAGAGGTAGATCAGGCAAAGAGTGGTAGGCAGCAAAACAAATACAACTCCCAAAGACAGAGGAGACCTCCTGAGAAAATTTCCACTCGAGTTTCTGCATCTAGGCATTTTTATGGGCTTGGTGGGCTATCTTAATCTGATTAACCTTCCATGTGCCTGTCATCCAATCAGGTTTTGTCATCTGCCTATTATATGGGAAAGGGTGGAAGGCCCTTTCTAGGATGATGTAAAATACATTAAGGGTGCTTTCCTCTTAGGGTGGAGGTTCCTTGTCTTTGTCTGCCTTTCTTCTGACTATCCTTCATTAAGAGTACTAGAACAAAAAGAGACAAAGGAGAAGGGAAAACATTCAAACAATAATGGCTGAAAAATATTAGAAATTTACTGAAATTTGTTGAAAGAAACAACTTAAACATTTAGGGAATTCAAAAAAACTCCAAATAGGATAGGGGTCCTGGGTGGCCCAGTTGGTTAAGCATCTGCCTTTGGCTCAGGTCATGATCCCAGGATCCTGGGATGCAGCCTGGTGTCAGCCTTCCTATTCAGCAGGAAGTCTGCTTCTCCCTCTCCCTCTGCCTCTCCCCTCATCCCCACTTGTGCTCTCTCTATATACTGCTCACTCTTTTTCTCATATAAATAAATAAATAAAATCTTAAAAACAAAAACCCTCCAAATAGGATAAATGAAGAGTACCACAAACACACATTATAATAAAATTTTTGAAAGTTAAAGACAAAAGAAACAAATCTGTAAAGCAGCAAGAGGGGGAAAAAAGTGTCATTTAAAATGGGAAATCCAATAAGACAACAGCTGATTTCTTAGAAAATAAATAAATAAATAAATAAATAAATGCCAGAAGGCCATGAGATATAATATTTAAAATGCTCAGAGAAAACACAAACAAAAAACTATCAATAAATTCCTACATCCAGTAAAGTAATCTATCAAAACTAAAGGGGAAATAAAAACTTTTCTAGATAAACAAATACCAGGAGAAATTATTGCTAGCAGACCTCCCAGTCAGGAAATACTAAAAGAATTTCTTCCATATGAAGAAGAATGATCACATAAGATAATTTATTCCATATGAAGAAGAATGACTACTTGAGAAGAACTCAAATCCACACAAAGGAACAAAATGGACCAATAAAGTTAATTATAAATTTATAAAAGAAATAAAAAATATATATTTTTCTTTATTTTCTTAACCGATTTTAAAAAAGTAATTGCACAGGGACTTTCAGAGAAAATGGTGGAGTAGAAGGACCTTAAGTTCACCTCTCCACATAGATATAACTAGATAACATCCACATTAGTATAAATAACCCAGAAAATAACTAACACAGACTCTCTAAACACAACCTCTCCACAGAGAAATCTAGAGAAAAGGACACATTGAAGAGGATAGGACTGGTGGAGGTGAGGATGGGAGCAAAACAGACCCACAGAACTTTCTCTGGGAAAGAGAGATACTATGGACATGGAAAGGGGAAAGGAACAGACCCTCACACCAAGCATCCTGAGCACAGGGAACCCACGTGAAAACAAGAGAGACAGAATTTCAAGAGTTCTTATAATCAAAGGGGCTTAACACTCAGAATTTTAATAATTAGTGGGTTCAAATCTGGGAATGCCAGAAGAGTGAGAGGAAACTGAGTCCCCAACCTTTAAGAGATGCACAAAAAACAACTCACAGAGATACAGCATAGAAACAGCAGTGTGAAAAACACTTGGGGTTTACAGGAGAGAGTATTTTTTGGGGTTTTTGTTCTGTTTTGTTTTTTGTTTTGTTTTGTTTTGTTTTTCTCTACTAATCTCAATGCATGCTGGAGGGGCGTGGATCATTAGGAAAGCTCTCCAGGAACAAAAGAGCTAGTGGGTACCACCTCTTTTCCTCAGCCCCAAGCCTAGACACTGGCTACATAACTTGTTCAGAGTGCACTCCAGGGGCGCCTGGGTGGCTCAGTGGGTTAAAGCCTCTGCCTTCGGCTCAGGTCATGATCCCAGGATCGTGGGATCGAACCCCGCATCGGGCTCTCTGCTCAGCAGGGAGCCTGCTTCCTCCTCTTGCTCTCTCTGCCTGCCTCTCAGCCTACTTGTGATCTCTGTCTGTCAAATAAATAAAATAAAATAAAATAGAAAAGAGTGCACTCCACTTCCACACACTTTGACAGATCCAACCGCTCCAACCCAGATGACCTTAGCAGGAGTTTTGTGTGACTGCAAGTCCCCTCAAACAGCTGACTAAGGTGGACCTTGTGGGAACTGAGTATCCACTCCTGTATTCTCTGATGGCCCTATATCCATGTGGTCTTGTGGATCCACCCCCTCCAACCTGCAGCAGTTTTCAAAAATGGCTCCTGGTCCCCTCCCACAGCTGACGTGAACAAATTTTGCTAACACCACATGCCTCATTCCCATGTTTTCCTGCAGACTTGTCCCCTCCAATATGCCCTTGGCCAGAGCCCATCCAAAATGGTGTCACAAGCTTGACACTGTGAAAACAGCCATAACAGGGGCCAGCACCATTCCAAATTGATTCTCCCCAAGGAGAGAGGAAGATAACTACATATTCCAGTCAAACTGCAGTCCCAACAAAAAGTTGAGGGCAGATATCTGGTCTGACTGCAGGTCTCCCCATCACAGAAAATTTCCCAAGGCACAACACAGAGAAAGTGCCCTGCAGTTCAGTGCTACTGTATCTCTGGCAGCTGCCTAGTCTGACTCAACTCAAGCCCAAACTGGTGCCAGAGTAGCTAACTAACAACACAAGGACCAAATCCTGCCCACAATAAGCAAAGTGAGCCACCACAGATGACTGGACTAAAGGCAAAAGCAGCTCAGGCACAATAGTAGGGACCACACAAAGATATAGGAAGCACCCCTGAAACACCACATTGCACAGTGGGGTACCACAGGACCTCTTCTTCATAAAGCCACTACTTTCAAGAACAGGAAACATAGATAAGTTTTTAATACATAAAAATAGAAAAAGGGAGTTAGACAAAATGAGAGGACAGAGGAATATGTCCCAAATGGAAGAATGGGGCAAAATCAGAAAGAGCCCTAAATGAAACAGAGGTAGATAATCTATCTGATAGAAATTTTAAAGTAAGGGAGTAAAGATACTCACAGAAGTTGAGAAAGAGTGAAGGGCCTCAGCAAGACCCTCAACGAAGTGACAGAAAACCCCAAAAAGAAGCAATAAGAGATGAAAAACCCAATAACTGAAATTAAAAGTATACTAAACTACAGGAAGCAGAAAAACAGATCAATGACACTGAGGATAGAATAATGGAAAATAATCAAGCTGAAAAGGAGAGAGAAAAATAATTAAAAAATGAGAATAGGTTAAGGGAATTCAGCGACTCCAACTAGTGTCTTAACAGTTACCTTCTAGGGATCCTAGAAGGAAAAGAAAGAAAAGGGAGCAGAAATTTTGTTTGAAGAAATAATAGCTGAAAACTTTTTGGATCCAGGGAAAGAAACAAAAATCTAGATCCGGGAGGCATATAGAGCCCCCAACATAATCAACTCAAGAAGGTCCACAATAAGATACATAGTAATTACAAAAGCAAAAAGTAATAACAAAGAGAGAATTTTAAAGTTTGCAAGAGAAAAGAAAATGGTTACATACAAAGGAATGTCCATAATGCTATAAGGGGATTTTCCAGCAGAACTTTTGCAGGCTAGAAGAATGCAAAATCAGATCATTCTGCAGGCCAGAATGATATATTCAAAGTACTGAAAGAGTGAAAGACCCACAGTCAACAATACTCTATCCAGCAAAACTATCTTTCAGAATAGAAGGAAAGAGAAAGTTTCTCAAACAAAAGTTTAAGAAAAAAAAAATCATGACCACTAAACCAGTTCTACAAGAAATGTTAAACTGGACTCTCTGGGTGAAAAGGAAAGACCGTAAGTAAAAGTAAAAAAAAATGTAGGAAGTACAAAAGCAGTAAAATAATAACTGCATCTATAAAAATCAGTCAAGGAATTCACAAAATAGAAGAATGTAAAATATGATACCATACACCTAAAATATGGGGGTGGAGTTGGGGAAGGAGTAAAGACTGGGTTCTAACCAAGTGACCATCAAATTAATATAGACTGCTATATATATAAGATGTTATATACAAATCTAAAGGTAACCACAAATCAAAACCTCAATAATGTGCAAAAAATAAGGAGAAATAAATTCAAGTATATCACTAAATAAAGCAAGAAAACTGTGAGAGAGCAAGAAAAGAAAGAAATAAAGAACCACAAAAACAACCATAAAGCGAGTGACAAAATGGCAATAAGTACATACATATCTATCAATTACTTTTAATGTAAATGAAGTAAATGCTCCAGTCAAAACACATGTAGTAGTGGAATGGATAAAAAAGCAAGACCTATCTGTAATGCTGCCTACAAGAGACTCACTTCAGACCTAAAGGCACATGCAGAATGAAAGTGAGGGATGGAGAAGCATTTGTCACTTCAATGGAAGTGGGAAAAAAAGCTGGGGTGAAAATACTTATATTAGATAAAATAGACTTAAAAACAAAGATTATAACAAGAGACAAAGAAGGACACTATATAATCATAAAGGGAACGATCCTATAAGAACACACAATAATTGTAAATATATATACATCCAACATTGGAGCAACCAAATATATAAAACAGTAACAACCATAAAAGAAGTAATCAATTGTAATAAAATAATAGTAGGGAATTTTACACCCCTAACATCCTAAAACAATAGAATACATACTTTTTTCAAGTACACTTGGAACATTCTCTAGAATACATCACATTTTGGGCCATAAAACTAGTCTCAACAAATTAAAAAAGATTGAAGTCATGCCATGTATCTCTTTCAATCATAATGCTATGAAACAAGACATGAACTACAAGAAAAAAATCTGAAAAGAAGCCAAAAACATGGAGGTTAAATAATATTCTATTAAACAATGAATGGGTCAATGAAGAAATCAAAGAAAAAATAAACTAAATACATTAAGACAAATGAAAATGAAAATACAACAGTGGAAAATATATAGGCCTACCTCAAGAAGCAACAAAAATCTCAAGTAAACAATGTAGTCTTACACTACAGGAGATAGGAAAAGAAGAATGAACATAACCCAAAATGTAGAAGAAATGAAATAGAGATTAGAGAAAAATAATCAAGTTGAAACTTAAAAAAAGCAATAGAACAGATTAAAAGAAACCAGGAGCTGGTTCTTTGAAAAGATCAATACAATTGATAAATTTTTAGCCAGACTCAGTTAAAAAAAAAAAAATGAGCAAGACAATGCAAATCAAACAAAATGAAGAGAAATAACAACTGACACCCCCAAATGCAAACGATTATAAGAAAATATTAATGGGTCACCTGGGTGGCTCAGTTAGTTAAGTATCTACCTTCAACTCAGGTCAGGATCCCAAGATCCTGGGATTAAGCCCCATGTCGGACTCCCTGCTCAGAGTGGAGAGGTTGCTTCTTCCTCTCCCTATGTTGCCTCCACTGCTTGTGTGCTCTCTCTCTCTCCGTGTACCAAATAAATGAATAAAATCTTTTAAGAAAATATCATGAAAAATCATATGCCAACAAATTAGATAATCTATAACAAATGGATAAATTCCTAGAAACATATAAGCTACCAAACTGAACCATGAAGAGACAGAAAATTTGAACACACTAATTGCTAGCTGAGAAATTGAGTCAGTGATCAGAAAACTCCCAACAAACAAAAGTTCAAGATAAGACAGCTTCATGGTTGAATTGTATTAACCATTTACAGGAAAGCTAATACCTGTTCTTCTCTAACTATTAAAAAAAAAATGGGTGCTTGGGTGGCTCAGTGGGTCAGGCTTCTGGCTTTGGCTCAGGTCATGATCTCAGGGCCTTGGGATTGAGCCCCACATTGGGCTCTCTGCTCAGCTGGGAACCTGATTCCCCCTCTCTCTGCCTGCCTCTCTGCCTACTTGTGATCCCTCTCTCTCTGTCAAATAAATAAATAAAATCTTTAAAAAAATTTATTTTTTTAAATAGAAGAGGAAGTAGAGCCAAATTCATTACCCAGTATCACCATCATGCCAAAACCAGATAAAGACTACAAAAAAAAACCAATCAAGCAAAAAACAAAAACAAAAACAAAAACAAAACAAAATTATAAGCCAATATCTATGGTAAACAGAGATGTAAAAATCCTCAACAAAATATTAGCAAACCAAATTCAAAAATACATTGAAAAAATCATTCACCATGATTAAGTGGGATTTATTCAGGGAATGCAAGGGTGCTTGAAGTTTCACAAGTCAGTCAACAATACATTACATCAACAAGAGAAAGGATGAAAACAATATGATCAATTCAATAGATGCAGAAAAAGCATTCGTTATGATAAGTGAAATAGGCCACTCGCAATATACTATATATTCTATAATTTCATTTATATGAAGAACCTTCTAGAATATACACTATTTTACCTTTATGAAATGTCTAGAATCCAAAAAAATAGTAGGTAGGGGGTAGGAAGTGAGGAATAACTACTAATAGGTATGGAGTTTCTTTTGGAGAGTATTTAGAACATTATAAAATTTTATTGTAGTCATCGTTGTACAAACTTGTGACTACCCCAAAATACTGAATTGAATATTTTGGGTAAACTGTCTTTTATGTAATTTTTTCCTCAAAAAAAATTATGAAAAAGGTAATTTGTGGTTTAAGCAATAATAAACTATTAAACAATGCATTGTGGGTTTTAACATATGTAAAAGTAAAAGGTATGAAATCATAAAGTCTAAGAGACAAGAAATAGAGGTATTCTATTGCAAGATTCTTATTTTATATCTGAAGTCATATAAAATTGCTTGAGGTAGATTTTAAAATAAGTAAGTCTCAACTTTATACTATAAAATCTATCACAACTACTGAGATAGTAAAATAGTGTTATAACCAAAGAGTTGATAGACAAGACAATATGGAACCATTAAAAAATTACTCAATAGGGGCGCCTGGGTGGCTCAGTGGGTTAAAGCCTCTGCTTTCAGCTCAGGTCATGATCCCAGCATCCTGGGATCGAGCCCCGCATCAGGCTCTCTGCTCAGCGGGGAGTCTGCTTCCCTCTCTCTCTCTGCCTGCCTCTCTGCCTACTTGTGATCTGTCAAATAAATAAAATCTTTAAAAAAAATTACTCAATAAATCTAAAAGAAGGTAGAAAAAAATAATGAAATGAAAAAAAAAACAGAAGGGGCAAAAACCAAACACCAAATGATAGATTTAAATGTAACATTAATTATCACTTTAAATGCATATTGTTTAAGCACTGCAATTAAAAGAGAGTTTTGACTTATTCAAAGAGGAAGACCCAATTCTGTGCTACCATGAGATATATATGTTAATTATAATGGCACAGATAAGTTAAAATAATAGGATGAGGAAAGATATACCATTTTAATACTAGTAAAGAAAAAAGTTTCAGCGACTATATTAGTAATAATGTACCTATTTTATTAATACTAAATATTACTACTACATGTTACTAAATACATGAAGCAAAAAATGGCAAGAATGCAAGGAGAAATATATTTTTCAAAAATTACATTTGGAGATTTTAATCTATCTTTGTCTCAATAATTTATGTAACAAGTAGACAAATTTAGCAAGTTATAGCTATCTTGAGTAACACTATCAGACAACTTGACCGGATTGGCAGTTATAGACCACCGCACCTATTGATAGAAAAATATACCTTCTTGGGTGCATACAGAAACTTTCTGGGTCATAAAATATAATTCATTAAGTTTAACCAGTTTAAAGTCATACAAAATATATTCTTAACACTAATGAAATTAAGTTAGAAACAAAAACAAAAACTCTAGAAAATCCCTCAATGTTGGTGCGCCTGGGTGGCTCAGTGGGTTAAGCTGCTGCCTTCGGCTCAGGTCATGATCTCGGAGTCCTGGGATCGAGCCCGGCATTGGGCTCTCTGCTCTCTCGGGGAGCCTGCTTCCTCCTCTCTCTCTGCCTGCCTCTCTGCCTGCTTGTGATCTCTCTGTCAAATAAAAAAAAAAAAAATCTTTAAAAAAAAAATCCCTCAATGTTTGGAAACTAAATAATACATGTCAAAATAGCCCATAGATCAAAGACGAAATAAAAAAATAAAAATATAAAAGTTGGTTTTTTTTTTCTTAACTGAATGAAAATTAAAACACAAAAACAAGAGTCTCAAAGTGTATTAAGCCAGATAGAGAAATAAATTCAAAAAAGAGCAGAAAAAATTTGGGATGTAAAACAGTCATAAGCTCCTACCACATGAATGTACATCTATATACATATGAGGTATTTCTGGAAGAATATATAGGAAATAGGATATTTCATTTGAAAAGTGGAAATACATGTGAGAGTAGCAGGCTGTATCCTTGAATTATCTCTTAGAAGGAGCTTCCTTGATATGAAATACCCATTGGGACTTCAGTGTGTAAAGAATAAAATCTATATGTTTTAATCATTGCATATTTTTGGCATTCTTCTTTGGTAATGCAGCTATTCTCTCTCCCCTCCAATCAAAACATGTTCAAACTATTTTTTAGGAAATAAAAAAGCCCCAACCATTAGTAAATGCAAATAGTTCCATAGAGAAAGCTAGGGAGGGATTTTATTTAAAGACCTATGATTAGAAGTTTCATAAGGTCTGTTCTGAGCCGCAAGATTTAGTTAAATAATTTCCCAAGATCATTTGACTGGTAAAGTGGAAAGTAAGGATTCAATCAGTTTATTTATTTTTATTTATTTACTTTTATTATGTTAGTCACCATACAGTAATTGTTAGTTTTTGATGTACTGTTCCATGATTCATTGTTTGCGTACAACACCAGGTGCTCCTTGCAATCCATGCCCTCCTTAATAGCCATCACCAGGCTCACCCATCCTCCCACACCATTCCTTCCTAAAACCCTCAGTTTGTTACCCAGAGTCCATAGTCTCTCATGGTTCATTTCTTACTCCGCTTTCTCGCTTTCATTTTTCCCTTCCTTCTCCTAATGTCCTCCATGCTATTCCTTAGGTTTCACAAATAAGTGAAACCATAAGATAACTGACTTTTTCTTTTTTGACCTATTTCACTTAGCATAATCTCCTCCAGTCCCAGCCATGTGGATGCAAAAGTTGGGTATTCATCTTTTCTGATGGCTGAGTAATATTCTATTGTGTATATGAACCACATCTTCTTTATCTACTTGTCTGTTGAAGGACACCTTGGCTATTTCAGTTTGATTATTGTGGACATTGCTGCTATGAACACTGGGGTGCATGTCACCCTTCTTTTCATTACATCTGCATCTTTGGGGTAAATACCCAGTAATGCAATTGCTGGGTCATAAGGTAGCTCTATTTTTAATTTTTTGAGGAATCTACATACTGTTTTCCAAAGTGGCTGCACCAATTTTCATTCCCACAAACAGTATTAGAGGGATCCCCTTTCTCCACAACATCTCCAACCTTTGTTATTTCTTGCCTTGTTTATTTTGGGCATTCTAACTGGTGTAAGTGGTATGTCAATGAGGTTTTGAATTGAATTTCCCTGATGGCTAATGATAATAAACACTTTTTCATGTGTCTCTTAGTTATTTGTATGTCTTCCCTGGAGAAGTGTCTGTTCATGTCTTCTGCCCATTTTTTGACTTTATTATCTGTTTTTGGGTGTTCAGTTTCAGAAGTTCTTCATAGATCTTAGATATCAGCCTTTTGTCTGTAGAGTCATTTGCAAATATATTTTCCCATTCTGTGGGCTGTCTTTTTGTTTTGTTGTCTGTTTCCTTTGCTGTGCAGAAGCTTTTTGTCTTGATGAAGTCTCAAAAGTTCATTTTTGCTTTTGTTTCCCTTGCCTTAGGAAATGTGTCTTGAAAGAACTTGCTGTGGCCTATGTCAAAGAGGTTACTGCCTATGGTCTCCTCTAGTGTTTTGATGGCTTCTTGGCTCACACTGAAGTCTTTCATCCATTTTGAATTTATCTTTCTATATGGTGTAAGGGAAAGGTCGAGTTTCATTCTTCTGTATATAGCTGTCCTGTTTTCCCAGCACAATTTATTGAAGAGACTGTCTCTTTTCCACTGAATATTTTTTTTTCCTGCTTTGTCAAAGATTATTTGACCATGGAGTTGAGAGCCCCTATCTGGGCTCTCTAGTCTTTCCATTGGTCTATGTGTTTGTTTTTGTGTTGGTACCATGCTGTCTTGGTGATCACAGCTTTGTAATACAGCTTGAAATCAGGCGACATGATGCCCCCAGCTTTGTTTTTTCTTTTTCAACATTTCCTTCATGATTCAGGGTCTCTTCTGATTCCATACAAATTTTAGGATTGTTTGTTACAGCATTTCAAAAAATGCCATTGGTATTTTGATCAGGATGGCATTGAAAATATAGGTTGCTCTGGGCAGCATAGTCATTTTAACAATGTTTATTCTTCCAACCCATGAGCATGGAATGCTTTTCCATCTTTTTGTGTCTTCTTCAATTTCTTTAATGAGTGTTTTGTAGTTCCTAGATTATAGATCTTTTACCTCTTTGGTTAAGTTTATTCCAAGGTATCGTATTGTTTTTGATGTTATTGTAAATGGAATTGATTCTCTAATTTCTCTTCCTGCAGTTTCATTGTTAGTGTATAAGAAATCTACTGATATCTGTGCATTGGTTTTGTATCCTGCCACATTAATGAATTGCTGTATGAGTTCTAGTAGTTTGGGGAGGGAGACTTGGGTTTTCTACATAAAGTATCATGTCATCTGTGAAGAGAGGGAGTTTGACTTCTTTGACAATTTGAATACTTTTATTTTTTTGTTGTCTGATTGCTGTTGCTGGGACTTCTAGTGCTATGTTGAACAATGGTGGTGGGAGTGGGCATCCTTGTCATGTTTCTGATCTCAATTGGAAGGCTCTCAGCTTTTCCCCATTGAGAATGATATTCACAATATCATTTTTCATAGATGGATTTTATGAAGTTGAGTAAAGTTCCCTCTATACCTATACACTGAAGAGTTTTAATCAAGAAAGATATTGTATTTTCTAAAATGCTTTTTCTGCATTAATTAAGAGGACCGTGTGGTTCTTCTCTCTTCTCTTATTGATTTATTCTATCACATTGATTGATTTGTGAATGTTGAAGCACACCCTGTGTCACAGGGATAAATCCCACCTGGTCATGATGGATAATCCTTTTAATGTACTATTGGATTCCATTAGCTAGGATCTGGTTGAGAATTTTGGTATCCGTATTCATCAGGGATACTGGTTTGAAATTCTCCTTTTTGATGGGGTCTTTGCCTAGTTTTGGGATCAAGGTAATGCTGGCCTCATAGAAAGAGTCTGGAAATTTTCTTTCTATTTCTATTTTTTGAGACAGCTTCAGAATTTGTATTATTTCTTCTTTGAATGTTTGGTAGAATTCCCCAGGGAATCGGTCAGGTCCTGAACTCTTGTTTTTTGAGAGGTTTTGATCACTGCTTCAAACTTGTTACTGGTTATTTGTCTATTTAGGTTGTCAATATCTTCCTGTTTCAGTCTTGGTAGTTTATAGGTTTCTAGGAATGCATCAATTTCTTCCAGATTTCTTAATTTATTTTCATAAAGCTGTTGGTAATAATTTCTGGTAACTATATTTATTTCCTTGGTGCTATCTCTCCCCTTTCATTCATAATTTTATCAATTTGGGTCCTTTCTCTTTTCTTTTGAATAAGTCTGGCCAGTGGTTTATCCATCTTATTACTTATTTTTTTAATATTTTATTTTATTTTTTCAATGTTCCAAGATTCATTGTTTTTGCACCACACCCAGTGCTCTATGCAATATGTGTCCTCCTTAATACCCACCACCAGGCTCACCTAACCTCCCATTCTCCAAAACCCTCAATTTGTTTCTCAGAGTCCACAGTCTCTCATGGTTCATCTCCCATTCTGATTTCCCCTAATTCACTTATCCATTCCTTCTTCTAATGTCCTCTGTGTTATTCCTTATGCTCCACAAGTAAGTGATATCATATGATAATTGACTCTGTTTGCTTGACTTCTTTCACTCAACATAATCTCCTCCAGTCCCATCCATGTTGATACAAAAGTTGGGTATTCATCCTTTTTAATGGAGGCATAATATTCCATTGTATATATGGACCATATTTTCTTTATCCATTTTTCTGTTGAAGGGCATCTTGGCTCTTTCCACAGTTTGGCAATTGTGGCCATTGCTGTTATGAACATTGGGGCACCTATGGCACTTCATTACATCAGTATCTTTGGGGTAAATAACTAGTAGTGCAATTGCAGAGTCATAAGGTAGCTCTATTTTTAATTTCTTAAGGAATCTCCACACTGTTTTCCAAAGTGGCTGTACCAACTTGCATTTCCACCAACAGTGTAAGAGGGTTCCCCTTTCTCCACATCCTCTCCAACACATGTTGTTTACTGTCTTGTTAATTTTAGCCATTGTACCTGGTGTAAGATTGTATGTCAATGTGGTTTTGATTTGAATTTTCCTGATGGCTAATAATGATGAACATTGTTTTCATGCGTCTGTTAGCTATTTGTACGTCTTCTTTGGAAAAGTATATGTTCATGTCTTCTGCACATTTTTTGATGTAATTATCTGGTTTTTGAGTGTTGAGTTTGAGGAGTTCTTTATAGATCTTGGATATCAGACTTTTGTCTGTAGTGTCATTTGCAAATATCTTCTCCTATTCCATGAGTTGCCTCTGTTTTGTTGACTGTTTCCTTTGCTGTGCAATCTTATTAATTCTTTCAAAGAACCACCTAGTTTTGTTAATGTGTGCTACTCTATTTCTGGTTTCTAATTCATTAATCTCTGCTCTAATCTTAATTATTTCCCTTGTCATGTGTGAGTTAGGTTTAATTTGTTGTGCATTCTCCAGTTTTTTAAGGTGTTAAGGTAGTTTGCGTATTTAAGATTTTTTTTTTTTTTTTTTTTGAGTGAGGCCTGGATGGGTTGCATTTGGCCCTTAGGACCCAACTTTGCCATACCCATAGGTTTTGATCAATGTGTTTTCATTCTGACTAGTTTCCATGAAGTGTTTAGGTTCTTCTTTGATTTCCTGATTGACCCAAACATTCTTGAGCAGGGTGGTTTTTATCTTCCAACTGTTTGAATTTCTTCCAAACTTTTTCTTGTGGTTGAGTTCCAGTTTCAAAGCATTGTGATCTAAGAATATGTAGGGAATAATCTCAGTTTTTTGGTATTGGTTAAGACCTGATTTGCGACTATATATATATATATATATATATATATATATATATATATATTCCTCCTTATTCTGTTGCGTTGTGGTTGGAGAGATATACAGCTGAAAGTATCAACCACTATCCAGGCAAGGTGCACCCTAGGAAGTTTCAGAACAATCGAAAGTCACCACCAAAAAGAAAAAAAAAAAGAACAAAAAGCCCAGCCAAAATAAGCCCCAAGAATAAGATTTATGAAGTACAAAAGCAAACAAACAAAAAGATTGACAAAAGAAAGAAAGAATACAAATTAAAAAGATAAATTAAAAAGAGGAGGTGATGGGAAGCTAGTTATAATCCCTCAATGTGGTCAAAGAAGGGAATTTAAGTTCTTCCTGTTTATCTTGTTATCTTTGTTAGAGAACTCAACTTTTCAGAGATACAGAGAAATTAAAACTGGGGAAAAGGACTACATTGAAACTTACATCTACACATTTAAAAGAAAAGAAAAAAAAGTATTTGTATGAAAAAGTTCGAGTTAAAATGTTACTATGGAATATGTTGTATTAAACATCTAGTTGAGATGATAAGTAGGTAAAAAAAAAAAAAAAGACAAGAATCGTGAAAAATAATTTAAAAAGAGAGAGAGAGAAGTTGTATCTAAGAAATATACAGGCTGTGAGGAAATACCAGGAGCTTACTATACTATTTTCCCCTGGTGTTGGCGTTTTACAGTTTTATGGGGACCCTCTGGTTGTTGTCTTATTATTCTTTCAGCAGTCATTCCTGCTTAGGCAATGTTGGCTCCCCCCTGTCAAGGGTCTGGGCTCCATGGAAACTGGTTTTTAAGGCTTTTGTTTTTCAGGTTTCTAGAGGCTTTTGTTCTCTGGTGTCTTTTCACACCTTTTTGGAGGGTCAGAGCAAAATAAACTGTCTGCACCCCACAGTCTGTTCCTCTCTGAATCCTCCAGAACACACAGACTCTCCCTCTGCCAGTGTTGCTAAGTACCACAGTCTCCCACAAGTGGCTGTGCCCCCAGTGATCCTCCCAGTGGTCAACAGAGGTCCCTGCTTGTCTCTGCACCCCTGTGCCACCAAAAATGGGAGGACACCGGTCCAGGTGAGGCTGGCCCTGGCGGCTGCCATTCCCGGGACCACTGACTCAAGTACACACTGGGTCCTCTCAGGCGTGGGTGGGCAGCAGCTGTGGCCAGTCCCAGGACTCTGGCCTTAGGTCTGCCCCTGCAGCTGCCCAGTCCCAGTGATTGTCCCTTAAGCCTCTTTGTTCTATTTGAGTGCTGTTATCGGTCCCTTCCCCTCTCACAGCCACCAGTCTCCAAGCTATCACTGGTTCCCAAGTGCAGAGCACTTTCACATTGGAGTATTACTTTCCAATGACTTGCTTCTGGTGGCTTCCTCCCCCTTCTGTTTATCCTCCAATATCTTTCTGCACAATACCACCTCTGTCTTTTGTATCTCCCAAATGATGATCCTCTTCGCCCATAGAGATCCAGAATTGTATAATCTTACATCTCAGGCTGGTTTCATGGGTGTTCAAAGTGCTCTGGTAGATATCCAGCTCAATTCAGAGGACCAGTTGAAATAGGGTCCCCTACTCATCCACCATTTTGTCCCCACCTCAGGATTCAATCACTTTAAATGCACATATTCTTAACTATCACAAGATATTGCCTAATTTACTCCAATTCTTTGCAACTCCTGGGGAAGGACTTTTTCATAAAGAGACATAGAAAAAAATAACAATCTATTGATCTATTGATTTAAATTAAGCAGTTTAAGTAATAGCACTTTATTTCACTTTTAACTTAACCACAGACATAAAAGGCCTGGATTATCTTTATCAGTATTCTTTGATTCCAGAGCACAGTTTTGTTTTATCATTTGAAAGCTGTACTGGGCAATGGGTAATGAAGCATAATACATTTCAAATCATTATAATTGTTATTAAGGTTGGCAGTGCAAGATATGAACTTCACGGATTTCCTATGGTATTTTATCACTTGGAAAATTTTGACTAGCACCCACATCTAAGATGGAAAAAAATGAGTTTCAGCCCTCTGTTTGGGAAATAAGGTAGTATGGGTTATCTGAATTTAATTTTATCCATGGTTCATACACAAAGAGTAGTGACATAAGTAGAAATAGTTGGGATAGGAGTAAATGGAGTCATAATTGTGTGTTGGACAGTGTTAGATTCTTAACAATTCAGAGATTGTTCCAAAACTGCAAGTACAAAAAAGCACATATTACAAATATGCAAGATGAGTTAATTAATAACAAAACACCTTCACCTTTTACTTAGAACTGGTCAAATTTTATTCCTCTTTCACATTAACATATGAAAGATTGCTGTAAATTTTAAGGGAGCTACTATTTTATGTAAAAATTGAAAAAAAGTGTTCATGTAGATAATTTTTTATGCTCTCCAAAATAGTTACAGAGAAACATAAATAATATGGTGAGATTTATGAAGGCCATTCCCTACTCCTGATCCATAATTTCCCAACAAGTATTTGAATTTGTCTGAGGCTATTTAACATGGAAAAGTTTAATGAAGATTTTGAAATCAACATTAGAACTAATAACATTTTTTTTTATGGAAAATTTTAAACATAGCCAGAAGTAGAAAGATATCTTAATGAACTCTGAGTCATTGCCCAGCATCAAGTATTATAAGTATTTACCAGTCACATATTATTTATTCTGTACCCAAACACGAATGTACACAATTGTGCATCTATATCTATCTATCTATCTATCTATCTATCTATGATATGCAGATAGGTATGTTTTATATAGTATTTATACTTCTACTTATATGGTATTTATTTATATTTTATCATTTATATTTTATTTGTATTAATATATTTTAAATATTTATTATTAATATTTTATTTATTTAAATATTTTAAACTATTTTAGATATAATGTTTACATTTACATTTCTTCATAACAACTAACAAAAGTAATAAATATTTTTGAATACCAGTAAATTTATATTCAAATTTCCCTGTTGCCTTCTGTCTTTTTTCTCATACTTTACTATTGTCTGTATCAGGATGCAAGAACTCCATAGGTTGTATTTACTAATAATGTCCCTTTTATCCTCTAACACTCTCACTTGACTTTTTCATTTTAGACTTTTGCAGTGAGCAGAAGTAAAAAAATACATAGTATTAAGAGAAAACAGAAAAAGGTCATATCAATAGTTCTAATTAAAATACAAAATTGAAGATTATAAGTTCTTCCCAAATATTTATTTTTATTTTTTTTAAAGATTTTATTTATTTATTTGACAGACAGAGATCACAAGTAGTTAAAGAGAGAGAGAGAGAGGAGGAAGCAGGCTCCCAGCTGAGCAGAGAGTCCAATGCGGGGCTCGATCCCAGGATCCTGAGATCATGACCTGAGCTGAAGGCAGAGGCTTTAACCCACTGAGCCACCCAGGCGCCCCTCTTCCCAAATATTTAATTTCATACTCCCATCTATTATTTTATTCTGGAACTATTGGTTACTATCTATATACTTGTTTGGCAAAGATACCTTTACCTATTGCTAGGCAAGATATCTGTTAGCCATAGGGTTTCCTTTCTTTTCCTGCGTAATATATATTTTTCTGTTAAAAAGGAAGCTTGACATTAGAAATGGAATAAATGGCTTTTGTTGGGAAACTCTGGATTCAGGGCAGCTAAACAGTATAAGTTAGGGATAATGATTCCTTTATTTTTAACAGCTCTATTGAGATATTCACATAGTAGACATCTGACACAAAGTCTGTAATTCAATGTTATTTAGTAAATTTATAGATACATGCAACTATCATCTCAATTTTAGAACATTTCATTAACTCAGAAAGAAACATTGCACCTTTCAGTTCTCACCACCCCATCCCCTCATACCACTCCCCAGTCCTAACTAAGCACAAATCTAATTTCTGCTAGAATAGATTTCCCTAGTTTGGACTTTTATATGAGTGAACTCATACAAAGTGAAGTCTTTTATGTCTAGTTTCTTTCAGTTAGCATGTTTCAAAGTTTATCCATTTTGCAGCCAAAGTCATTACTTCATTCTGTTTTATGGCCAAATAATTTTCCATTGTATGGATATACCAGATTTTATTTATCCATTCATCTATTGAGGGACATTTGGGTTTATTCTATCTTTGCCTATTATGAATCATGATGTTATAAAAATTAATGTAGAAGTTTTTGCATATATATTTCTTTTTACTGTTGCATATGCACCTAGGAATAGAAGTGTTATATCATATGGTAACTCTATGTTTAATAGTTGAGAAATTGTCACAGTATTTTACAAAGAAGCTGCACTATTTTACATTCCCACTACAATGCATTTATATTTCAATATCTTTACATTTTCATCAACATTTATTTTTACATTTAGAAGTCTGCAGATCCTAGTGGATGTGAAGTGGTATTACACTGTGATTTTGATTTACATTTCCTTCATGACTACAGATGTCAAACATTTTTTCATGAACTTATTGTCCTTTTGTATATCATCCTTGGAGAAATGTGCACTCAGATTATTCCTGATATTTTAATAGGATCATTTATCTTTTAGTATTGAGTTGAAAGGATTATTTATATACTCTAGATACAAGTTTTATATCAGACATATGATTTAAAAATAGTTTCTCCTATTCCATGGGTTGACTTTGCACTTTATTGATGGTGTATGTTTTAAATTTTTATGTTTGGGGCACCTGGGTGGCTCAGTGGCTTAAGCCCTGGCTTTGGCTCAGGTCATGATCTCAGGGTCCTGGGATCAAGCCCCACATCAGATTCTCTGCTCAGCAAGGAATCTGCTTCCCCCTCTCTCTCTCAGCCTGCTTCTCTGCCTACTTGTGATCTCTCTCTCTCCCTGTCAAGTAAATAAATAAAATCTTTTAAAAGAAATACATTTTTATGTTTTAAAATTTTCCAATTCTCTTCTGTTATCAGTGTATAATTAATTTCATGTCACTGTAGTCAAAGGACATATTTTGTATGATTTAAATCCTTAGGGGCACCTGGATGGCTCAGTGGGTTAAGCCACGCTGCCTTTGGCTCAGGTCATGATCTCAGGGTCCTGGGATTGAGTCCCGCATCATGCTCTCTGCTCAGCAGGGAGCCTGTTCCCTCTCTCTCTCTCTGTCTGCCTCTCTGTCTACTTGTGATCTCTCTCTGTCAAATAAATAAATAAAATCTTAAAAAAAAAATAAATCCTTAAACTTTCTGAGGCTTGTTTTACAATCTAATATATATCTTCAAGAATGTTTCCTCTACATTTGAAAAAAATGTATACTATTCTGTCATTAGGTATTCTATAGATTTTTATTAGTTCTAGTTGATTTGCAATGTTGTGCAAGTCTTTTAATTCTTTGTTGATCTTCTGCCTACTCTGATCTCTGTCTCTCTGTCAAATAAATAAATAAAATCTTTAAAAATTTGTTCTGTTACAGGTTTAATTACAAAAGAGGATCACTGAAGTGTGTCTTATAGGGGATATTTACTGGAAGGGCAAATAACTTTTATCTAAGCTCGCTTATATGGGCTTTTCCTTTGTACCTGCCACAAAAGAATCAAGTGAGATAATCTTTACTTTTAGCATTAAATAAACCTACCTTTTATTACCCGGCAAATTTCTAAACACAATTTTGAAACTGATCAAAGAAAGATTTTTCATCTGAATATGCAAATATTACTAACTAAGCAATTGTGTTGGAATTTCAGATTTTTTTTTCCTACAGAGTTCCACACACATATGTACACACACACACACACACACACACACACGATTAAGGTTAAGATTGTTGGGACCAAGATGAAGTAACTTCATCTTGCATTATCTATACAGAGGTAAAGTTACCTTAAATAATGGCAGAGTTGTAGAGAAGAGGAATATTGTGATCCAAGTACAAAAAATCTTTAAAAATAAGTATAAGGAGAGGGGAAAAAATTCCCTGAATCCCAGTGGTGAGGATTTGGGAGAATGTTAATTTTAATAAGGTACTAGCAACAGGAATGATGTTCAACTCCAGTAACTAGCAAAGCAGTATTTTTTTTAAGATTTATTTATTTATTTGTTGTTTATTTAAGAAAGAGAGAGACAGAAGAAAACTCCCTCCTGTGAAGAGAGCTCAACGTGGGGCTCCATCCCAGGACCCTGAAATCATAACCTGAGCCAAAGGCAGACACTTAACCAACTGAGCTACCCAGGCACCCCTAAAGCAATATCACTGAGTACTTTTGATGGAAATCTAAATGTGTGTAGCCACTGTGGAAAACAGTATGGTGAGTCCTAAAAAACAAACAAACAAACAAAAAAAAAAAAAAAGCAAAGATAATTATATATGATACAGCAGCTCCACTTATAGGTATATCTAAAAAAATTGAAAACAGGGTTTCAGAAAGATATCTGGACACTCATATTCATAGTGGCTTTATTCAGAATAGCCAAAAGATGGACGATCCCAAGAATCTATCAACAGATGAATAAATAAACAAAATGTGGTCTATACATACAATGGGATATTATTCAGTCTTTAAAAGGAAAGAAATACTGACATATACTACAACATGGGTGACTCTTGAGGACATTTTCCTAAATAAAATAAGTCACAAAATTACAAATACTATTTACTGCACTTGTTTGAGTATCTAGCATAGTCAAATTGATATAAACAGAAAGTAGAAAGGTGGCTGCCAGGAATTGAGGAGAGAGGGAAAATAGGAAGCAAAGTTTAATGGGTGCAAAGTTTCAGTTTTGCGAAGTGAAAATGTCCCAGAGATTGATTGTACAACAATGTGGGTATACTTAATACTGAACTGCATACTTAAAAATATTACATTTTATTTAATGTGTATTTAATGACAATTGTACATGTTTTTAAATTCCAGATTAAAAAAAAAAAGAGGTAATGTGTGATCAGTAGAACACACTGGAAACAATAAGATGAGAGATGATATGTGGGAATGATGAGAAATAGATAAGGAAGCATTACAATTCTGAGGTGAAAATAGGAAAGCTATTGCTAACAAAGATTCTTTAGCTGTGAGTGGTACCCATAAAGGCCAAACAGAAAAGGCAAGAATGGGTTCTAGCCTCAAAATTCCTGAGTAGTCCTTGATTAAAATTTCCTGGTTGGTCATGGCATATGTCTCTAAATAGCTTTTAGGTTCTGATTTGTACTTGTTATTTAACACTGGCACTGATATGTGGACTCAGAATATTTAGGCTATAGATTTTCAGTCTAAACAATATTTCCTGGATGGATTTGATGTATTAAATTCAGTAAAATTGGAAGCTGAATTGTTATCAATATTGAGAACAAAAAAAATAAAAGTTTGTTTACCCAAATTGACAATTATTTAGGAACATTTTCTTATATTGTTGGATTTAATTTTCTAAAATTTTAACTTTTCGCTCTACGTTTATGAGGGATAGTATTCTATAGTATAATTTACTTGTAATGTCTCTGTCTGATGTTAATACCAGGATAATTCTGGTCTCATAAGAGTAGTTGTGTATTCCCTTCTCCTCAATTTTCTGAAGGAGATTTTATAAAATTGGTATCTTTTTCTTAACCTTTTTGTATAATTTGCCAGGAAAGCTATTTGAGTATAGAGTTTTCTTTGTGAAAATATTTTAACTAAAAGTTTATTTTCTAGAGATAGAGTTACTCTAGTTTGCTACACACACTTGTTTCTGTCTTGCCTGCTAAGAGAATCTTGGTTTTGATTGGGAATGAAAACACACCCAGCTAAACCTGTGTGAGCTCCCAGCCTCCTTTTCGGTAAGAGTGACCCATGTGACACATTCCTCACCAATGATATATAAGCTGAAGTCTGCTAGACATTTTAGAGGAAGGTTTTCCTTTCATTATGTAGGTTCTACTCCTCTACTTATTCCATTTACATTCCCCAAGGACAAAAATTAAGTTATATGCATGATGGAACAAAAAGAAGAAATGTTAAGCCTTTGATGATATACATTATCAACTATAATATCTCTGGACTGACTAAACTTTGTATTTATTTTTTGGGGGGAATTGTAGCAAAAAAAGCAGTTTTTTTAACATCTTAATCTTATTTTATTTTTTTCAGGGTTCCAAAATTCATTGTTTTTGCACCACACACACTGCTCCATGCAGTCTGTGCCCTCCTTAATACTGACAACCAGGCTCATCTTATCTCTCCACCCCCTCCCTTCCAAAACCCTCAGTTTGTTTCTCAGAGTCCACAGGCTCTCATTCTTCATATCCCCCTCTGATTTCCCCCAATTCACTTTTTCTATCCTTCTCCTAATGTCCTCCATGTTATTCCTTATTCCACAAGTAAGTGAGATCATATGATAATTGAATTTCTCTGCTTGACTTATTTCACTCAGGATAACCTCCTCCAGTCCCATCCATGTTGATACAAAAGTTGGGTGTTCATCCTTTCTGATGGAGGCATAAAATTCCATTGTATATATGGACCATATCTTCTTTATCTATTTTTCTGTTGAAGGGCACCTCAGCTCTTTCCACAGCTTGGTGGAATCATGGCTATTGCTGCTATGAACATTGGGGTACAGATGGCCCCTCTTTTCACTACATCTGTGTCTTTGAGGTAAAGACCCAGTAGTGTAATTGCAGGTTTATAGGGTATCTATTTTTAATTTCTTAAGGAATCTCCACACTGTTTTCCAAAGTGGCTGCATCAACTTGCATTCCCAAAAACAGTGTCAGAGGATTCCCCTTTCTTCACATTCTCTCCAACACTTGTCGTTTCCTGTCCTGTTGATTTTTGCCATTCTAACTGGTGTAAGTTGGTATCTCAATATGGTTTTGATTTGAATTTCCCTGATGGCTAGTGATGATGAACATTTTTTCATGTGTCTGTCAGCCATTTGTGTGTCTTCTAAGGAGAAATGTCTTTTCATGTCTTCTGCCCGTTTTTTGACATGATTTCTGTTTTTTGGGTGTTGAGTTTGAGGAATTCTTTATAGATCCAGTGGAAAAAAGACAGTCTCTTTAATAAATGGTGCTGGGATAATTGGACAGCTATGTGTAGAAGAATGAAACTTGACCATTCTCTCACACCATACTCAAACTCGAAATGGTTGAAAGTCACCAATGTGAGGCAAGAATCTATCAAAATCCTACAGGAAAACAGGCAGTAACCTCTTTGACATCGGCCATACATAGCAACTTCTTTCAAGACACATCTCCAAAGGCAAAGGAAACAAAGGCAAAAATGAATTTTTGTGGTTTCATCAAAATAAAAATCTTCTTTACAGCAAAGGAAACAGTCAACAAAACAAAGAGGCAACCCACGGAATGGGAGAAGATATTAGCAAATGACGGTACAGACAAAGGACTGATATCCGAGATCTAAACTTTATATTTCTTATATGAGTTAAATAAGCTTGTACTTTTTAAAAAATTTTTATTTATTTGTCAGAGAGAGAACACACAGGCAGGCAAAGTGGCAAGCAGAGGCAGAGGGAGAAGCAGGCTCCCAGCTCAGCAGGGGACTCGATCCCAGGATACTGGGATCATGACCCAAGCCGAAGGCAGCTGCCTAACTGACTGAGCCACTCAGGTGTCCCTAAGCTTGTATTTTTAAGACACTGCTAAAAATCCAGCTTTTTTTACATCTGAATTTTTACTTGATACATTGGCTACACATAAATACTTATATCTAATACTTTAACTGGATTATTTCTGTGAGCCATTACTCTTCATTTTAGGTATTATTTTTTCTTTGTTTTTATTGTCAACTGCATTTAAAAAAAAAGATTTAATATATTTATTTTGCAGAAAGAGAGTGCAGAAGCAGGGGGAGGAGCAGGGGAAGAGAGAGAAGCAGGCTCTTCACGAGCAGGGAGCCTGACATGGGGCTCGATCCCAAGAGGCTGGGACCATGACCTGAATCAAAGGCAGATGCTTAATGGCCTGAGCCCCCCAGGGCCCCCTACTAGTTGCATATTTAATAGAGTTTTACCTCAAACTAGTAGTTTGATCTTTTCTGTAATATCACTTTATAATTTCAATATTTTATCTTTTTTTTTGCATTTGGTCTGGCCATTTGTTTTTCTATTTTAAAAATTTTAAAACAAATAATTAAATAAATATTCAAAATACATACCATTCTCTGAGATAGTAAACAAGTGCTCAGGATCATAAAAATCTCAGAGTCAAAATATATTGTTTAAAGCTATCACCATTTATAAAAGAATAATACTGGTTTTCATGGACTTAAGTATTTCTTGATTTTACTCATTGCATTAAATTATGACCAGCTGAATTTGAGGAAACTTATTGGATTTGCATATATAAGTATAGATATTCACAGGTAGGGATTGTAACCCAGCTTTGCACAAATTTTTAAACAATGGAATTTACCAGAACACATGGTATATTATAGTATATAAAAAGAAAGGGAAATTATGTAGCCTTTAAAATGATGTTTTAAATCTATGTTCATTGACATAGAAAAATGTCTGCCAAAAAAAAAAAAAAATCATTAGGGAGATCCTGGTTAAGCATCGGCCTTCAGCTCAGGTCATGATCTCAGGTTCCTAGGATCCAGCCTTGCTTTGGCTCCTGCTCAGGAAGTAATCTGCTTGTCTCTCTGCACCTCCCCCACTTGTGCACTCTCTCTTGCTCTCTTTCTCTTTCTGACAAATAAAGATCTTTAAAAAAATCATTAAATGGAAAATCAGGTCATAACTAGTATGTTTCATATAATTTAATTCTTAATAAAAATATGATATAAATATATGAAAATTAAAGTTACACAAAATTATATCATATTATATATTTTGTTGTATTACTTAGAATAGGTTACAAAAGAGAACACCAAAAATACCTAGAAAGAAGTGTAACTGTGAAGTGTTATATCTTTTGGTTCTTTTTCTTTTTCTTTTTTTAAGTAGTTGCTATGCCCAGCATGGAGTCCAATACAGGGCTTGAATTCACAACCCTGAAATCACAACCTGAGCTGAAATGAAGAGTTGGACTTAATAAATTGAGCCAATGAGATACCTCTGTGTATTTTTAAATTCTTTAGATTTTCAGTACTATCTGCATATATGTTTTTAAATATATTACTTATTAATCACCCAAAGAATGGGGTTAAAACATTCAAATGCACTTTACTCTTTGTTTATCATCAAAAAGATCAAGCCTAAAGTGCATCCATATACTATGTTGCTGATTTTTTTTTTAAAGATTTTATTTATTTATTTGACAAGAAGAGAGAGATCACAAGTAGACAGAGAGGCAGGCAGAAAGGAGGGGTCAGGCTCCCTGCTGAGCAGAGAGCCTGATGCAGGACTCAATCCCAGGACCCTGAGATCATGAACTGAGCCAAAGGCAGAGGCTTAACCCACTGAGCCCCCCAGGCATCCCTATGTTGCTGATTTAAAATGAAGTTAAGGAGTACTGGAGTTGAACATGTAAGTATCTAATACATGTGGGTTTTAGAGGGCTCAGTGACTATTGGAAGGATATAAGGCAATTTGTTTGGTGTTATTGGCTTCCAGAAGGCACAGAGGAAAGTTGACATGGAAGGAAGTAGAGAGAGGATGAAGTAGCAGAAGAAATAAGACCAGACTGGCCCAATGGAAGTACAGTAGAGATAACTAATAGCTAGAGAAACGATGAGGAACATGGCTTGCTATTGATCAAACTTGAAATTCTCATTAGAATTAGATATTTTCATTCTGATTCACTCAGACTTTCTAAACAACTGCCATTATTGGCAATCCAGTCAGTAAACTAGCCTTTTCTGTCTTGTCTCTCATTACCTGCCCCCAAAACCTTGCCATGTTATTTTGTCATTTTATTTACCCCCTACCTTGTTGCTTCCAGCCATACTACCTTTCTGAAACCTCTTAAGCCCATTTTCCAACTTCCAAAGTTATATTTCTACTATGAAGACTTTCCTGTCACCCTAATGGTGAATCATTTATCCCCTTCTCTGCACCCAGCCACTTTGCAGTCTTTTTTTTTTTTTTTAATAGAAATTATATACCAAGTCATGTTATAGTCTAAGGAAAGTATGGCATTAGTTGAAAGGCTATAATTGGCAGGCACTACCCATTTTAAATTATCTCATTTAAATCAGTGGTAGTTTTGCACATATGGGCTATTGCATTATGTCAATATTGTAGATGATAAAATGAGGCTGAGAGAGTTAAATGAACCTGCTCAGAATCATAGAGATGATTAATGGTAAGCAAGCATTTAATGTCAGATGCATTTGCCACCAAAGCTTAAGATTTTTATAATTTACTCTCCTTAGCTACATATCCACTTATTCTGATTGATTGTAGGTCTTTCCAGGATAGAGTTTTGGTCTTATTCATCCTAATATTCTCAGCACTTGACTTAGGATCTTGAACATTGTGGTTGACCTATTTTTATTCTTTTTTAGTGAATAAATGATTTAATTCCTACAATAACTATAATTTTTTTTTTCTTGCTTCTCTGGATACTTTAAGAGCAAATAATAAGTCATTTGGTTCTATAAGTAAACACAAATAATAAATAAATATCATATCATCTATAGTTAAATTTTGAAACAAAAATCAGTTTAATTGGCATCATGTCAATGAATGTAGGTCAACATGGAGCAATTAATTTACATGGATAAATTGTGTGAATAGAGAAATAAATCAAAATTTTAAATAAAGATACACTATTTGGAAATTAGACATTTCTTGGTTTAAAATAGTAAAGTTTATTAAGACCAAAGATTACTTATCACTTGTTATATTTCTTTAAAAATTACCAAATTTATACGAGTAAGCTAAAGTGTATTTTTAAATACGTCATAAAAAATAGACCCAGGATAACTTCATCTTGCATATCAATATGCTTTAAGACATATCTTGAAGACAGTTGGAGTTTTTTTCCTTTCCTCTTTCTTAACTCCTATCTTCTATACCTTAAAAATACCTTAAAAATACCTTATGTTACCTTATGTTACCTTAAAATATGTTACCTTAAAAATACATATAAATGTCCTTTCCTAGAAGATAGCTTCAGGATCATTATGGTGTGCATACAGTGGATTGAAATGTCTTGACTAATGGAAAGCAAGATGAAACATTCCTTACCGGATTATCCAGATGATAAAACATTCAGTACCCTAACAATAAACATAGAAAAATAATGCCAAATTAGTAATTCTTTTTTTTTTAAAGATTTTATTTATTTATTTGACAGAGAGAAATCACAAGTAAGCAGAGAGGCAGGCAGAGAGAGAGGAGGAAGCAGGCTCCCCGCTGAACAGAAAGCCCGATGTGGGGCTCGAACCCAGGACCTGGGATCATGACCTGAGCCGAAGGCAGCGGCTTAACCCACTGAGCCACCCAGGCGCCCCCCAAATTAGTAATTCTTATAAAACCTTTAAACTTCATTTTTCTTCTCTTTCAACCCAAAGTCTCATACTATGCACGGAGGCAGAGGACAGAAAAAGAAGTAAAGTGTGATGATACAGTTTCTTGAAATGACTTACCTTCATTCTCTCCAGTTTATTGACAAATCTAAGAACTCATGTTTATATGAAAGAGAAAGGGATAGGAAGGAAAACAGACACATTAAAACGTTATATGTAGGACACAGTGATTCCAGTGTAGAACTCAGCAATATTGGAAGAGAGGTTTATTTCCTGCATTTAATAAATGGAAAAACTGAAGCATTAAAAATTATATGTAATTTATTTTAAGAAGTTTTGACTGAGATAATAAAGATTGAAAAACAATTAATGAATAATTCTAATCTCCATCAAATCATTTATATTTTAGAATGTACAAATTCATAAATGTGTATGTTGATGGAACTATATGAAATAGTAACCTTTTAAAAAATGGTGACAGCAAAGGAGAATGAATATTTAAGTTCACTATAAATAAAAAAATAAAAATTTTCCAATTATTTTTCCAAACACTGAGTTATTGTCCTAAAAATGTTTTTCTATTGAGAAACACAGATGATTTATAATAATGTATGCCAATTGATTACCAGAAAATATAATCATTTGGGGGCTACATCATTTTGTTATGTTTTCTAAAGCCACAATATGTTATTACATATTTAGAATGAAATGGGAAAATTATTCTAACACAAGCAACAGTTATAATTTTGTCAGGCTGGCAGCACATAACTGGTTAAAAGCATCCATAGATTAAATAAATATTAGATTTTGAAAAAAAAAGTATCAAATTAGGCTTACTTTATGAGGGTTTTTTTTTTTGTATTGGTTTTTTATTCATATGAATATCAGCGTTATCAAGTATTTGTTAAACTTCTGAGGATTCGCCACTTCCCAGCTATAAGAAATGTGACAGTTTATTTATAGCAAACAAATTTATTGACCAAATCATTCTTCAAGAAGGGCCTTTTTAGGGGTGCCTGGGTGGCTCAGTGGATTAAGCCGCTGCCTTCGGCTCAGGTCATGATCTCAGGGTCCTGGGATCGAGTCCCGCATCGGGCTCTCTGCTCAGCAGGGCGCCTGCTTCCCTCTCTCTCTCTCTCTCTCTGCCTGCCTCTCCGTCTACTTGTGATCTCTCTCTGTCAAATAAATAAATAAAATCTTAAAAAAAAAAAAGAAGGGCCTTTTTAAACAAATGGGCAGAATGTATCTAATCAACATCCTCTTACCTCCTTTTGGTTTACCTCTGCTTTTGAGTGTAGATTGCAATCGTCTAGGGTCCCTTGCCAGTGACCAGATAGGACTAAAGTACAAGCACCTGGCCTTTAAGGCAAATGTGACATTCCTTTCCAAACAATCTTTGGTGCAAAGTTATCCTTTAGATTTAGCAGAGAATGTATCAGATCTATTCATGACCCAACAGCTCCTCCTGCCAAACTTGCTTTCTCCCTTTTCTTTTTTTTCAGATATAATCCCTTATAAATCTTGTGTACTTGGGCACCTGGGTGGCTCAGTGGGTTAAAGCCTCTGCCTTCAGCTCAGGTCATGATCTCAGTGTCCTGGGATTGAGCCCAGCATCAGGCTTTCTGCTCAGCAGGGAGCCTGCTTCCCTTCCTCTCTCTCTGCCTGCCTCTTTGCCTACTTGTGATCTCTGTCGGTCAAACAAATAAATAAAATCTTTAAAAAAAAAACAAACTTGTGTACTATTCACTCTATTTCAGCATCTCCTTTCTAAAGAACAAACCTGACACAGAAGTTCAAGTAGTAAGATAGAATTCCAGGCTTTGGTGACTCATCTTCCTGACAATGAGGACAATATGTGAGGAGTTGTGTGAGGTAGGAAAGTGGCAGTTCAGCTGCTAAAGCTTTCACAGATGGTGATTTGAGGAAATTTCCCAAGAAAAGAGAAGGCCTTGGTCTGTGCAATGATACAGGCTTTGGGAAAATATGAGGATGCAAGAATGAGAGGAGTAGGATATAGGGAAGTTACATAAAAGGAGAATAGAATAGGCTGGTTGTTGTTAAGTTGTATTGATGCACTACACGAGGACAATGAAAAGCTTAACAAGTGACTGTAAAGTAATTAAGAAGGCCAGAGGCTTCCTGGGGTAGTCTACAAAAAGAGGAAAAAGAACCTGAACACCAAACTTAGAATTCAGTAATTGGAGTGGGTAAATTTCTAAGACGATGTAGTGATCATCTAAAATACGTCTGTAATGACAAAGTCTGGGTCTGAGCAGTGACCAAATGCTTGACTAACTGATCAAGCATCTGGCAAAGAAAAAAGTTGCAAGATTAGAGACAAGGAGGTTGGGGTAGAGTCACATGGATAAACATGGGGAATGGGCACAAAGTGTAAATATTTAGTATTACACTTTAATGTCCTCATGACAGTATATACCACAGAGAAAACAAGAAGCCAAATAGATAAAATGAAATGAGCCAGTCTTTGTCATCAACCACTACAGAAGTGACACAATGCAAGGAGTGTCTACAAAAGGGTCAGTATTTCATTTTAATAGGAATAGATTCCTATTCCTAGTATATATTTGCCTTTCCAATTGACAGAGCTTCAACCAGAATTATCATTAGAGTACTTACAGCATTTTATACCCCATAACATTCAATCAGGGGGACCTTTTCACAGGAAAGGAAGTATAGAAGTAGAATCAACTGGTCCTATGACATGCTGCAGCACCCCGAGGTAGCTGGCTTTATTGAAAACTGGAATGACCTTCTAATTATGCAATTGAAATGATAGCTCAGAGAAAGCACTCAGGATTTATGAAGTGCTTTGTTTTAGGTCATAAGACATTTATGAAATCAGATTGTCATCTGGTGTTGTATCCCCAAGAAGAAGCATATAAGGGGGAAAGAACAATGAATAGAAATGTGCCCGACTTATCATTTTCATGACTCACTGGAGAATTTTTCTCTCCTATCACCACAAGTCTGGACTCTCTATGGATGGAATTTCTGGATCTGAAAGGGAGCACGCACTTGTCAGGCAACACAGAAAAGTTCTCATTGAAACTACATGCTCCAGTTGCTACCAGTTCACTATGAATTTCTTATACCCAGAGATCAGCATATAAGAAGAGGTATCATTATATTGGCAGAGTTAATTGACCATGGTCAACAGTAAAAAAGAGGGTCGATTTTCACATTGAGGGCAGAAAGGAATATGTTTTGAATCCAGATGATCCCTTTGGGTAGATCCTGACATTCCCATGCTTCATAGTAAATAGTAGTAATAGTAAATGTCAATAACAATGTCAAATTGAGAAGACCTGATTCAGATACTTTAGAAATGAAGATTTGGATCATATTGCCAAATAAGCCACCAACTAAACTATTACCTGGGGATGAGGAAGTTAGCATAGGTTGTAGAAGAAAAAGAACATGAGTACAAGTGGTGGCCCTGAGATCAATTGCAGGGAGTTCATATATCATTATGCTCCCACTTCTGAGTTTCCCCTCAGGAAGAAAGACCCACAGAAACCACAGAAGAGCTGATTCTTGAAATTGTGCAGAGAAGATATGCCTTGTATAAAAATTGACTAAGATGGCCATGAGAATATGTATCATGACCTCAGACTTTGGGGGTGATAACTGATAAAATGTTCTAGCTGCTACACTCTGAAATTCATCTCCATGTTTACACCAAGGATGCACTTGCCTTAGATTGCTGCCAGCCAATGACTAAATGTGACACAGGGTAAAGCGCATTCCTGAAAGAGATATGAGTGTTCTTTTTTTTGTTTTTTTAAAGATTTTATTTATTTATTTGACAGACAGAGATCACAAGTAGGCAGAGAGGCAGGCAGAGAGAGAGGAGGAAGCAGGCTCCCCGCTGAGCAGAGAGCCTGATGCGGGGCTTGATCCCAGGACCCTGGGATCATGACCTGAGCCGAAGGCAGAAGCTTTAACTCACTGAGCCACCCAGGTGCCCCGGGATATGAGTGTTCTTAATGGCTGATTTGGCTTGAAGATCTCACAGAGTCTTTCAACCTTTTCTGAGAATGCATGACAGTAAAGGACATTTCTCTTCAATCTTATTTTCTTCTTTCTTTCACTCAGGGTCAGATTTACATCTGTTCTGTCAGCTCCTTCCCTTCTAAAATTATATTCCCATTTTCTCTCATAGAGGCACTTTCCATAAAAAAAAAAAAAAAAAAAAATACCTGCATGTTTAACTTGGTCCTGGTGTTGTTTCTTGGAGTAACTACCCATTCTATAAGACCAGAATATCTACTAGAGGTTTATGTTCCATAAGAAAGCCCATAGGATATGGTGGTAAATCAGATCAGTGGATCAGAAATTTGCTGGTGTGGAACATGCAAACATCAACTACAAAATTCAGTGGTAGATTTCTTCTGTAGGCTAGGGTTGATATAATGAGAAGTGGTTATGGAAAGTGGTTTATTGGTTATAACTGGGATCATGGAACCATTAGGCAATAAAAGCCAGATGCCAGAAGGCAGAGAAATTGGAATTATGATAACCAAGTGGATTTTATCTTTAGAGGGTTTTGGTGAAGATGAACCTAACACAAAATTATTAGATGCCAATTGTGGTATGGTATAGGTAGATAGATGATAGGTAATAGATTAATTAGATAGATGATAGATAGATAATAGATAGTTGATAGATAAATAATATAAATAAATATAGATATAATAAAACATAATAAAAATTCAGGATCTTTTGTCCAGTTTTCATACATGAATCAATTTTTAGACACTGAATTCATTGTTGATTGAAAAACTAAATAGATTCCAGGTATACATCAGTTCTTGCTACATGATGGAAAATATGCAGTTTTATTCATCTTGTCTTACCTTAAAGGGATGAACAGACAAAAGTTAATATGGAATTTGTGGGACCCAAAGCTAAATAAATATGAAGAAACCAGTGTTCTGAAAGTATTAAGATTTCAAGACAGTAACAGCAGAGCTTTGAACCATGGACTCTGTGTGACTGCACAGGTCACATGCCCATACAATTGGCCCTGCTCACATTTCTTAACTTGCACAACTCTGCATTGAGGAATGGTGATTATAAGACAACTTGAAGACTATTGGATGAAGGAAGGGTCTGACTTCTTGTTGATACTCAAATCCTAACATGTCACACAGTGCAATTGTTTGAGTGGGAAAATTTGAGGTTAGATAGTAAATGGGGTTCTGGCCCCAAAGTCAGCATACAGTCAGTCCACTGGGTTCTTGGATTTACCCAGTGATCATTTTACTGAAAGTCACACCTATAGCTTAGTATTTTCATTTATTCATTACTATCAATAGTTAGATGGCAAAAATTTGGTGATGAGGGGAGTCAGTGAAAACTATGAATGTGCTCTTATTTCATTATATCATAAACTATGCATACATTTAAACATAGAAAATAATCCAGATGCCTGCAGGACACTCGCAATTACTTTGGGGGGAGAAGTATGTAAAAAAAAGAGAACATAAAATTTAGCTTAATACACCTATTTATCAGTCAGATCTTTCATCAAAAAATTAGAATGATTTTAAAATAGCTGTTCCCATTTTTAACTAGAATCTTCTGTTACAATATATCATTTTTTTCTTTTTTCTATTTTTAAAGATTCTGTTTATTTATTTGAGAGACAACAAGAGTGAGAGAAATCACAAAGGGAGGGGAAGAAGCAGACCTGCAGAGATACCAGGCCCCTTGGATAGTGACCCAAGCTGAAGGCAGATGCCTAATTGACTGAGCCACCCAAGTCACTCATTTTTCTTTTTTCACTCATTTTATTCCTTCACATATAGATAAAAACAAATTTTCCATTTTAGTAATAATTTAAAATGTCCTTTTCTAACTGCACAATTTTTTTTGCCCACATTAATCTAGTTCAGTTTTTAAATATGTGAAACCATACATTCTTTACTCCATATAATCTCTGTGATTTAACTTGATGCATTTGCATGGCCTAAATATGTGCTAAAAGCTATTTCAACTTTGTTTTAGAAATAAACACAAAATTCCCTAAATGTTCAGTTAAATTCATAAATTTAAGTATTTTACTACATGCTAAAATAATTATTGATAATATTGATTCTCAATATTTGCCAATTTTATTTGAAATTATATTTTAGATAATTATTTAATCACTTCTTTTAGCTGACTATTTGGCCAATTTTGATCTGTATTTGCCCTTGTTTTCCTTATTTCCTTTTTTTCCTTTTCGTTATTTTCTTTTTGGTTAGAAAAACCAATAATTCTAGACAATTCTAGTATTTCTTTCCTAAACTTGTCCTTACACCCTCAAACAATTCTTGACACACTAATTCTTAGACTGTGGATACACTAAAAGTACAAAATACTAGGGTACCTAGTGACTTAATCTGCTAAACATCCAACTTTTGATCTCTGCTTAGGTCTTGATCTCAGGGTCATGAGTTCAAGCCATGCAAAAAAAAAAAAAAAAGTACAAAATGCAAATCTAAAATTTACAATGTCAGTTTTTGAATCTTGATATAATCAGCACTCTAAAGACACATATAAAATGTTAGTGCTTTTTAATTATACTGTTATATGTGTTCACAAGGAATAATTTGAAGTGTCATTCTTAGCTCAGAAAGTTTGTTATTAAGTTTCAAATAAAAAGCATGGTAAGTATATCTTGCAACAAAAAATAAATATTCTGAAATGAAAATACTATTTGAAAACAATAAGAAACATAAAAGGTGTCTCTTTATTACTTTAGGTTTTTTTTCAGATTTGAATAGTAAAGAATAATAGTTCATGCCCTTTCTGTCAGACTTATTGAACCAAATTTATTGTTTTAATCAGGTATAAACAATAAGATAAATGGGAAAAACAGGATAGATTCTTTGGTGATGTAAACACCTCACTTCAGATTTGTATTAAATATGAACATGTCAACAGAGTTTAAGGGATGAGAACCATTTCACAAAGTGAAGAAATAAAAACTTAATTTTAAAAACATTTAACTTTGCATATTTAAATACCAATAGTCCTCTGTTGTTCTCCTTAGAAACTATTTTCATACAATTGAATTTCCTCTGGATTGGGGTGGCTTGTTCTCTTTTACTGAAACTGGGTTTTCTTGACAGAGTAGGTAGGAAACTATAACCAAATACACCAAACCGTATATAACTTCCTGCCTACATCATCCTACTCCCAATCAAAGCACAATAAAAACCAAGCCAATCTTCTTTCTCAAGACTTTTCAGACTTGCTTTGTGGGACTGCTTTGTTCTCCCCAGAAAAGCCTCAATTATGGAAATAATAAACTGTTTCATATTTTCTTGGTGTGTGTGTGGCATCTTGACATCTGAACCAAATTTTGGGTGGTGTTCTCTCCTGTTTATGTAAAGTGAGAATTATATAGTCTCCTGTACCATATATATTTTTGGATTCAAAGTTATTAATTTATATATCAAAATATTTGAGAAATGATGCAAGTTAGATAACATATGGTATTTTGTAGTGAAATGAAAATAAACGAAAAACCATCTCAATTTATGATTCAAAGCCGGGCTTTCTAAATATTTTGTAATTTTTTTTTTTTCATGTAACCTCAAAAAGAAAAAAAAAAACTCTTATTTTATTGCTAAAGAAATAATCACATTACCTTTTGGCTACATACACCTTATTCAGCTATTCAATATCTTTCTCCTGGGGGGAGGGGGTGGATATTCCCAAAGCAAAATATAAAACCTATGGCAGTTTGGTTCTGTAGTAGAATAAACTAGTACCACATATAAAAATATGTAGTTTTATTATACAAAAAATTTTAATATCAGATCTTCTGAATTCAATATAGAAATCTCTATTAAATGACCCTATGATGATTAGGTTATTTAATTTTGTATTTGAGAAAAATTCATTTTCTTGATCATCATTGAATTTATAACACAATGACAAGAAAAAAAAGAAGAAATGCTGTATTTTCTGAGCCTGTATTTTGAAATGTATTTTACATTTTCTTCAGTCTTCTTTTAATGTTTTTTTTTCTTTTATCTACATCAAAAGAAACCATTGTGTTTGCTCACAGAAGACATATAATTTTATTAATTTTTTTAAAGATTTCATTTATTTATTTGAAAGAAATAGAGAATAAGAGAGAGAGAGCATGAGAGTGGAGAGCTCAGAGGGAGAAGCAGACTCTCCACGAGGCAGGGAGCCCAATGGGGGACTTAATCCCATGATCCTGGGATCATGACCTGAGCCAAAGGCAGTTGTTTAACCAATTGAGCCACACACATGCCCCTTTATTAATCTTTTATAGGCAGGTTAGATATCAAAAATATTTTTATTCTTATCTATGATATTCATTTATCTGATTTGTAGCTTAATTACTTTTCTCATTCTGCATTTGAGAAAAAAAAATTCTGAAAGAGAAAAGCTCTACTTTATTATTTTTGTTTTACTTGTAATTTTTGTATTATTTTCTAATAATTTTTTTCCAGAATCCAAAATATTGTCTCTATTTTCACAGGAGAAAATTCCTTTTTTATTCATGAATTCATTTCAATTTACTAATTTGGTTTAATTTCTCAACAAAGATAATCACAAAGATATAAACTCAATTAGTCAATGTGGAGTACATCATTAATTTCTGATGCAGTATTCAGTGATTCATCAGTTGCAAATAATACCCAGTGTTCATCATATCACATATCCTCCTTAATGCCCATCACCCAGTTACCACATGACCCACCCATCTCCTCTTTTGCAACCCTTAGTTTGTTTCCCAGAGTCCAGAGTCTCTCATTGTTTCCCTCCCTTTCTGATTTCTTCCCATTCAGTTTTCTTCCCCTTTCCCTATGATCTTCTGTGCTTTTTCTTATATTCCACATATGATTGAAACCATACCATTGTCTTTCTCTGACTGACTTATTCTGCTTACCATAATGCCCTCTATTCCATCCATTTTGATGTAAATGGTAGTATTCATCCTTTCTGATGCCTGAGTAATATTCCATTGTATATATGAACCATATCTTCTCTATCCATTCATCTGTTGAAGAACATTTTGGCTCCTTCCACAGTTTGGCTATTGTGGGCATTGTTGTTACAAACTTTGGAGTGTAGGCACTCTTTCATTTCACTACATCTGTATCTTCTGCTGGATCATAGGGTAGCTCTATTTTTAACCTCTTGAGAAAACTCCATACTGTTTTCCAGAGTGGCAGCACCAGCTTGCATTTCCACCAACAGGGTGATAGTGTTCCCCTTTCTCCAGATCCTCATCAACATTTGTTTTTTTTCTGTCTTGTTAATTTTAGCCATTCTAACTGGTTTGAGGTGGTATTTCATTGTGGTTTTGATTTATATTTCCCTGAAGCCAAGTGATGTGGGACACTTTTTCATGTCTGTTGGCCATTTGTATGTCTTCTTTGGAAAAATATCTGTTCATGTCCTGTTCCCACTTTTTTTTTTTTTTTTTTAATTTGACAGAGAGAGAGAGAGATCACAAATAGGCAGAGAGTCCGGCAGAGAGAGAGGGGGAAGAAGGCTCCCTGTTGAGCAGAGTCCAATGTGGGTCTTGATCCCGGGACCCTGAGATCATGACCTGAGCCAAAGGCAGAGACTTTACCCCCTGAGCCACCCAGATGCCCCTCTTCTTCCCATTTCTTGATTTGATTGTTTTTTGTGTGTTGAGTTTGATAATTTCTTTATAGATCTTGGATGCCAGCTCTTAATCTGATATGTCATTTGCCAATATCTTCTCACATTCTATCAGTTGGCTTTTAGTCATTTTGCCCAGAAAAAAATGGGTAAGCAAGTGGGCAGAATAAAAAATAACAACAACCCAAACAAAATACACACTAGAAAAATCTGAAGTAGTCAGAAACCAAAACAGAAAAGCAAACAAAAACAAAACAAAACAGAACAAAAAAAAGAAAAAGAAAAAAAAAATGGTAGGGGGAAGAGAGAATAAAATTTCACTGAGTGGACAAAAGAAGGATGATCCACTTGTAAATTTTGGTCTCTATTAGAAGACACCGAATTCAAAATTGTAAAGAAACCAAAACTTATATATATACAAATAAAACTGGATAGAGTGAAAACAGGCCAAAAATGGAGCATATATCTATAAAATATAGAGGTTAAAAAGTGAAGTTAAAAAGCTACTTTAAAACAGACCTGGTAAAATAAGAAACTAGTTGAAATGGGAAAACATAATTAAAAAAAAAAAAAGAAAGAAATGGAAATTGTAGACTGAAAGACAAAAGAATCATGAGAAAAAACCTCGAGCTCTATATATTACTTTCCCCTGCACCAGCGTTTTACAGTCTTGAGGGATCCATAAATTAGTTTGGACCTGTTCTTCCAGTTTGTTTTCTGAGAGAGGACCTTACTGTGCTGCTTCTCAGGTGTCTTTGCCTAAGCAGAGTTGTGACATCCCTTACCAGGGGGCTGGGCTCAGTGTAAACTGGTCCTCTGTATGGCTTTTATTCCCTGAAGACTTTCCCACCTCTTTAGAGGATCAAAATAAAAATGGCCGTGCCCCAATCTCTAGCCCTGGAGCTGAAAGTCACAGTCATCCCTCTTCAGCACACTCTGATAACCAAACACTCTTCACCTTTGTGTGTGCCAAACTCCACAGACTCCTGTGGTTGGGCCCACAGTAATCTTTGTGGCGGGGGGGACCCATGTCACTGCCCTTGTGTGCCCTGGGGTTGAGAGTGGTTGCAGACTCCTGTGTGTGCCTGTTCCAGTGTTCCCTGGGGACAGCTGAATGTCTTCCCACTATCCTTTTTGGGACTGCCAGCCTGAGAGCTTTTGCCCAGTCATGGGCATACCTGGATTGTCCCTTCTGGGAGATGGCAAACAATCAATGTGTTCCAGTCCTTTTTAGGGTGCTCAGGGGAGAATGGTCACCCCATCAGCCCTGCTCATGGTTTATGGTGACTGGAGATGAGAATCCCTTCCTGGGTTCACTGACAGTATCCAGTTTCCCCACTCTGCTGCTTAGGCACTCTACTGACTCATTCAACAATGTTCATTCTGTGACTCCTGGGATCCTGAGACTAACCCACCTAGAATTTTGTCCTTTTCATCCCCTGAGCCTTCTTCAGACAGGAATGTCTCTCACTGGAGCAGTTTTCTAAGGGTTCCAATTTTGCCCTCTAGGGCTATATCACTCTATGGTAGCCAGCTTATGAAGTCTCCATACCCGCTCCATTTATTCTGATATCTCCCCCAAGATTCATGTCTCTCTTACTTTGCAAAAAGCAGTCACCTTTCTACTTGTAGAGTTCCAGATATATTTTCTTACATCTCACGCTGAATTCATGGGTGTCCAGAATGGTTTGATAGTTTTCCAGCTAAATTCAAGGGAACAGATAATAAAAAGTCCCCTATTCTTCTGCCATTTTTCCTCCTCCCTCCTAATCACAAAGATTTTTATTTTTAATTCTGTCTTCTAGATCCCTAAAATGACATGGTGAGTCTGAGATTTTACCACTTTTTTTAAACTCATAATATTTTTTACCCTGAAGTAACTTTATCATTGCTTTGTTAATTTTCTTAATTAAAAGTTCTTTCATTCTAAAGTGTGGCTTGGGAATCATCCATGTACAATATATGCTGATTAAAAACTAGCAAAAGCAGAATTATCTTTCAAAGTCCAATAAATATTCAGCATTTCTATTATGAAATAGAAAAAAATATTCTTGGCAATAAAAGCAACATTTATTTATAAAGAAGAAATTATAGTAACTGCTTTCCATCTTTAAGAAATCTAAAGTATCCTCCCACTCATGAAGGAAAATAAGCTCTTTCTTCTCCTATATCTCTCCAGGCTCCCTCTGGAGATCTCTTTTTAGAACCCACTGAATATTTGATCTGTCAGAGAGTCTTCATTCCTGTTATACTTAACATTTGCAAATTTTTATAGGTGTAAGCAGGAATAATCATGAATAACTTAAGGAATCACTGTTTAAGTCAGGCAAATTCTTGTTTTCATCTCATTATTTGTTCCTTTAAGTAAAAAAAGTACTCATTAGACACCTAAGGTATTTCTGGAATTTTCCAAAAGCCAGTGGGAACATATGATAAGGACAAATGAAGTTTTCCCAGAAATTATAGGCAAAGGTGCATGGACTAGATTTGAGAAGTAAGGGTCATCATGAGTGTCCTCCTCAACCCAACACCTACTGCAGGAGGGGTGGGTTGGTGCATGGAGAAGCACTCCAGACAATGAAGCATCACAGATCAAGTAGTTAATAGTATTACATGCAGTAGAGATAGGATATGGAAGAAACCCTAGGCTAATAGGATTTCACTGGCATGGCTTAGGAAATTTCAAAAGGATATATTTAGTAAAGATATAAAGATAAAATAATATATAGAAAGCAAAATGATCAGTTTATGTTAAAGCATATACTATTTTTCACAGAGAATTTTTGCAAATGAGCTTCAGAAAAAGGCGATAACAACTTGGAAATGAGACAGAACAGGAAATTCAAAGACATTTAAGTCAAAGCTTACTTTTCTTTATATATTTTCTTTCTTATTTTCTCTCACTTTCATTTGCTAGCTGTTAAGTATAAGGCATAGGAATTCAAATGACATTAAAAATATTTTATAACAGACATATCCCAGTTATTGAAAATAGATATGTAATGCTACAGAAATATAATAATCATTTTAGTCAACCCTTTAAATTATTTATTATGTGATACTTTTCTAATTGTTTTTATCTGTCAAATGATCAACCTATAGATAATAACTCATTTAATTTTTATTAAATTTAACAAGGTATGAAGTATTGATAAGAAATAGGGTTATCTCCATCTTACATTTTGATAGAAAGTATTATTGGTGCACGTGGTGGCTCAGTCATCCAATCTTGGTTTCAGCTTGGGTCATGATCTCATGAGTCATGAGACTGAGCCCCAAGTGGGCTCAGTGCTCAGCAGAGAGTCTGTTTGAAGATTCTCTCCCTTCACCCTCCTGCTCCTCCTGCTCACTCATACATGTCCTCTCTCTCCCTCAAATAAATAAATAAATCTTTTTAAAAATGACAGAAAGTAAGGCAAAGAAAAGTTGGGTGTATTGCCAAATTTACACAGATAATATTATCTAGATCCAGGATTTGGAACTCATGTAATTTATCTGGAGTCAAAACACTTGATCTCTAAACTCTACTTTCTTGGTACCTGAAAAGCTATGATAACAAAAGAAATAAAATAATTAATTTTGACTGTACATCCAGAAAACTACTTCGCAAAATTGACTAGCATTCAATATAAGGCACAGAATATTTAAATTTTACAAGCTTATTTTTTTTCATTCAGATATTTACTCATCATGTTATCTCACCTGCATATGCTAAACATCATGCAGGCAAAATATTAGCAAGTTGGAGCCCTTGATCACCACGTGCTTACATTAAAGTAGGAGAAAACAACTATATTAACAAATAAGTAAAATAAAAGTGTTACCCAAGTGTTTTCCTGATATAAACAGAATAAGTGTTAACCAGTCATCTTTGCCATAGCAGCTATCTTATTTCTTAAGTTTGCCCAAATGAATTTTCAGTGAAATAAATATAACAAGGAGTAAGTGAGTATTAGAGTTCTAGTTCTAAACTCTTATGTGGTCTTCTCTATTAAAAAGTTTGGCTGGTCCAGTCCTTAACCACAAGAATTTATGTCAATCGAGATGATGGTAAAAATCTTAGTGAGATTTTATGAGGCCAGCATCACCTTGATCCCAAAACCAGACAAGGATCCCAACAAAAAAGAGAACTACAGACCAATATCCTTGATGAACACAGATGCAAAAATTCTCGCCAAAATACTAGCCAATAGGATTCAACAGTACGTTAAAAGGATTATTCACCACGACCAAGTGGGATTTATTCCAGGGCTGCAAGGCTGGTTCAACATCCGCAAATCAATCAATGTGATACAACACATTAATAAAAGAAAGAACAAGAACCATATGATACTCTCCATAGATGCTGAAAAAGCATTTGACAAAGTACAGCATCCCTTCCTGATCAAAACTCTTCAAAGTGTAGGGATAGACGGCACATACCTCAATATTATCAAAGCCATCTATGAAAAACCCACCGCAAATATCATTCTCAATGGAGAAAAACTGAAAGCTTTTCCGCTAAGGTCAGGAACACGACAGGGATGTCCGTTATCACCACTGCTATTCAACATAGTACTAGAAGTCCTAGCCTCAGCAATCAGACAACAAAAGGAAATTAAAGGCATCCAAATCGGCAAAGAAGAAGTCAAACTATCACTCTTCGCAGATGATATGATACTCTATGTGGAAAACCCAAAAGACTCCACTCCAAAACTGCTAGAACTTGTCCAGGAATTCAGTAAAGTGTCAGGATATAAAATCAATGCACAGAAATCAGTTGCATTTCTCTACACCAACAACAAGACAGAAGAAAGAGAAATTAAGGAGTCCATCCCATTTACAATTGCACCCAAAACTATAAGATACCTAGGAATAAACCTAACCAAAGAGACTAAGAATCTATACTCAGAAAACTATAAAGTACTCATGAAAGAAATTGAGGAAGACACAAAGAAATGGAAAAATGTTCCATGCTCCTGGATTGGAAGAATAAATATTGTGAAAATGTCTATGCTACCTAAAGCAATCTACACATTTAATGCAATTCCTATCAAAGTACCATCCATTTTTTTCAAAGAAATGGAACAAATAATCCTAAAATTTATATGGAACCAGAAAAGACCTCGAATAGCCAAAGGAATATTGAAAAAGAAAGCCAAAGTTGGTGGCATCACAATTCCGGACTTCAAGCTCTATTACAAAGCTGTCATCATCAAGACAGCATGGTACTGGCACAAAAACAGACACATAGATCAATGGAACAGAATAGAGAGCCCAGAAATGGACCCTCAACTCTATGGTCAACTCATCTTCGACAAAGCAGGAAAGAATGTCCAATGGAACAAAGACAGCCTCTTCAATAAATGGTGTTGGGAAAATTGGACAGCCACATGCAGAAAAATGAAATTGGATCATTTCCTTACACCACACACGAAAATAGACTCAAAATGGATGAAGGATCTCAATGTGAGAAAGGAATCCATCAAAATCCTTGAGGAGAACACAGGCAGCAACCTCTTCGACCTCAGCCGCAGCAACATCTTCCTAGGAACATCACCAAAGGCAAGGGAAGCAAGGGCAAAAATGAACTTTTGGGACTTCATCAAGATCAAAAGCTTTTGCACAGCAAAGGAAACAGTTAAAAAAACCAAAAGACAACTGACAGAATGGGAGAAGATATTTGCAAATGACATATCAGATAAAGGGCTAGTGTCCAAAATCTATAAAGAACTTAGCAAACTCAACACCCAAAGAACAAAGAATCCAATCAAGAAATGGGCAGAGGACATGAACAGACATTTCTGCAAAGAAGACATCCAGATGGCCAACAGACACATGAAAAAGTGCTCCATATCACTCGGCATCAGGGAAATACAAATCAAAACCACCATGAGATATCACCTCACACCAGTCAGAATGGCTAAAATTAACAAGTCAGGAAATGACAGATGCTGGCGAGGATGCGGAGAAAGGGGAACCCTCCTACACTGTTGGTGGGAATGCAAGCTGGTGCAACCACTGTGGAAAACAGCATGGAGGTTCCTCAAAATGTTGAAAATAGAACTACCCTATGACCCTGCAATTGCACTGCTGGGTATTTACCCTAAAGATACAAACGTAGTGATCCGAAGGGGCACGTGCACCCGAATGTTTATAGCAGCAATGTCTACAATAGCCAAACTATGGAAAGAACCTAGATGTCCATCAACAGACGAATGGATAAAGAAGATGTGGTATATATACACAATGGAATACTATGCAGCCATCAAAAGAAATGAAATCTTGCCATTTGCGACGACGTGGATGGAACTAGAGGGTATCATGCTTAGCGAAATAAGTCAATCGGAGAAAGACAACTATCATATGATCTCCCTGATATGAGGGAGAGGAGATGCAACATGGGGGGTTGAGGGGGTAGGAGAAGAGTAAATGAAACAAGATGGGATTGGGAGGGAGACAAACCATAAGTGACTCTTAATTTCACAAAACAAACTGAGGGTTGATGGGGGGAGGGGGTTGGGAGAGGGGGTGGGGTTATGGATATCGGGGAGGGTATGTGCTATGGTGAGTGTTGTGAAGTGTGTTAACCTGGCGCTTCGCAGACCTGTACCCCTGGGGATAAAAATATATGTTTATAACGCTGTAAAAAAAAAAAAAAAAAAGAAAGAAAGAAAGGATGAATCCCCAAGTTTTGTAGCAACATGGACGGGACTGGAAGAGATTATGCTGAGTGAAATAAGTCAAGCAGAGAGAGTTAATTATCATATGGTTTCACTTATTTGTGGATCATAACAAATAGCATGGAGGACAAGGGGAGATGGAGAGGAGAAGGGAGTTGAGGGAAATTGGAAGGGGAGGTGAACCATGAGAGACTATGGACTCTGAAAAACGATCTGAGAATTTTGAAGGGGTGGGGGGTGGGAGGTTGGGGGCACCAGGTGGTGGGTATTGTAGAGGGCACGGATTGCATGGAGCACTGGGTGTGGTGCAAAAATAATGAATACTGTTATGCTGAAAAAAATAAAAAAATTAAAAAAAAAAAAAAAAAAAAAAAAAAAAAAAAAAAAAAAAAAAATCTTAGTGAGGTTAAGTGAACTTAACTCTTTTAATTTCTAAGCATCTTCTTTCTCTTAACTTAAACGAAATAGGAGCAACTTCTAATCTGATTCTGGGGTTTAGTATTAGGGTACTGCCTTGTCCACACAGGCATAACACATATCTCAACATTAATATTCTGTTTCCACCTGTCTGATACCTTGATACCTGACTAGCTTTCAGTTCATTTTCAACTCAAGCAAAAAAAAAAAAAAAAAAAAAAAAAAAAAAGTGCTGCTTTTTTGGTCCCACAAATCCCAATAAATTACATTCAAGATTAAGTAAATTATAAAATACATGTTGCTGAGAGACTATGTTCATACCTATATAATATATATATTATATATGCATTATATATGTATTATGTATAATATATGAACTAAATATATGGATATCTAGTTATATGGATATATCTAGATATATGGAGAGATATATATATATGTACTTATATATGTCTAGGTATATGGATATATATATGTGAACTAGATAAATGGATACATTTTATGTGTACTATCAAGCAGGTGGATGCATGGAATAGGATGACCTTTATCTTAATAAATACAGTGTTCACTGAGGTGAATTTCTGTCAAGATGCTCACAGAGTTTAACAAAAGTCCTTATTTTAGAGCTTAGACCAAATTGCTTGTTCCCATTAAGAAAGACCTTTATGGCCTTTCTACATTTCCTTTCACAAAACTAAAAGCAGACCAAGCATTGGTGACAGCACTTGGTAAAAGTGATTGTAGTGACATTTTAGATCTGTCAAGTCTTTATGTAACTACTTCGCCATAGGTAGCCTAATGAGACACAGTGCATAGTAACACAGTGAGAAAAACCCTTTAGAACTCTTGTTACAGTCATTTGAAGGGGGTTATAACTCTGAAGGCCATCATTTCCTGCTGGGTACTGGAATCTTTTGGTAGCTACTGAATTGTAGCAAAATGTCTTGAAAGCAATTCTTTTTCAGTCATAACCACAGAAAGACTTAGATACACTGGGCTTCTGTTAATAATGAATAAAGCTTGGCATCTCTGGAACTGGAATTGAAATTTAGGGCACTCATTTCTAAAAATTCGAAGGCTTATTTTAAAAAAACTCAATATTTCTTTGCATATAAAGTGTAATTTGCAATGAACGGACTTAGACTATTTCTTAAATCAGTTAGGTTTTTAATACCATAACCTTGCATTTTCTTTCACAGTAAGGTTGCAACTACTGAGAATGATGCTGGTGATTGGACATTTCCTATGGAAAGATGATTGCAAAAAGATATAGATTCAAAAAACTGAATATACAAAGTTCCTGATTTCGAGGAACTCAAAGAAAAAAAAAACATTGTCTGTCATTTCAGTAAATATTTATTGAGAATTAACTTTATGTAATGAAGGTCCTATGGTAAGAGCATGATTGGTAAGAGCATGATCAAGGCATGATTGCTGTCTCAAAATAGTTCAAACTATAGTAAAGAAGTAATATATAATATAGTTATAGCACAGGGCAGAATAAAATAAATGTGAAAATTTAGATGTCACATTTAAACATCTGTTATTTGTTATATTATTTATATCCCCTGACTTTTCATGAAAATATAAAGAAACTCACTATATATGAGTTTGTATGTGTTTGTATGGCTGAATGTTTCATTTTTCTGTAGGATTCTTATAAGCCTGGAATAAAAGAAAGATGTAAGGGTATAAATAATTCATTTTATCTTATGGAAAGAGTTTCTTGCTATTTATCTCTAAAAGGAAATATCCATGTAATCATGTAAGATTCTATACCAGATATTGTCATCTATGTGAGCACTATCTTCTTCATCTTTGAAGTTAAATTAGAAATGATTTTATTAAGATTTTTTTATTATCTCCAAAAAAATCAGTGTATGTCATTAAACAATAACAAGTCTGAATGAACTCATTTAAGGTAGACCATGAATGTATTTTTCTAGTAAATTGGACATGCTGGGAAATTGGAATGGTAGTTAAAAAATGCTATATATACAACACCAAGAGAAAGAAGTGAATAGATAGTGTCTGCAGTGGAAAATTTAACATATTGGTGTAGATTTTAATTTTAACATTAGGATTGAAAAAAAGGAGAGTATGTGTTTTTTCCTTGTGCATGATAATTAGTAGAATATAGGGCTATGAAATGGATCACATCTTGTACTATAACATTTATGATACTGTTTAGTTTTTTAAAACACAGGCCATGTAATACTTCAAATATATTTATTTTTAACTCCACTGGGTATCTGATTCTCCAAATCAAATATTATCTGGATTCTTTTTAATTCTGATTGTGTGTCCCATGCATTCCCTTAACCATTTAAGAGCAAACTCATCAAAAACAGGAAAAAAGTATTCCTTTTGTTTTCAACTTACCTTATCAAAGTTTTTTTTTTTTTTTTCTTTTTAAAGTAGGTGGGAGGGGCACCTGGATGGCTCAGTGGGTTAAAGCCTCTGCCTTCGGTTCAGGTCGTGATCCCAGGGTCCTGGAAGAGACCCGCATCGGGCTCTCTGCTCAGCAGGGAGCCTGCTTCCTCCTCTCTCTCTGCCTGCCTCTCTGCCTACTTGTGATCTCTGTCTGTCAAATAAATAAATAAAATCTTTAAAAAAATAAATAAATAAAATAAAGTAGGTGGGAGATACATGTTTCCAGGTATGAATAAATAAGCCATGAGGATAAGTGCAGCCTAGGGAATATAGCCAATGATATTGTAATAATGTTATATGATGATAGATGGTAGTTACATTCATCTTGAGCATAGCATAATGTGTAGATTTACTTAATCACTATGGCATACATCTGAAACTAATTTAACATTGTGTGCCAACTAAACTTCAATAGAAAAAGGGAAAATCTGAATAGAATGTTAAAAAATCCCTGAAACTAGTATAATACTGTATGTTAATTAATTTTAAAGAAAATAAAAATTTTCAAAAGACTGGAAAATCACCATTTTCTTGCAAGTAGTTTCAGTTAACAAACAGAAATACAAAATTTACTCTATGCCAGACACTATGTACTGTATAAACTTTGATTAATTTAATGAGCACAACTACTCTACAGTAAATACATTAAATATAGGAGAATGGAGGCACAGAAAGGTTAAGGAATTTCCTCAACATAATACAGATAGTTAGCACCAAAGGCTGATTTAAATTTGGTGGGTACCTCCAGCAACTTTGCTCTTATATGCTGTGCCTCCCCTCCAATGATATTTTATTTCTGTTACTCACTATAGTCATTAATTACAGTCACATTTCACAAGAGGAGGATTGCTGTTTTCATAGAATTATCCTGCATATCTGCCTTCTTCAATATAAAATTTATAATAAACTTCACAGTGCACAATCAACTGAATTTGTTGAGACTAGAAGTACAGCAAATTCTATTTCAAAGTAGAAAGTAAAACCACATAGAACCCATTTTCTCCTTAAGAATATCATAGCAACAGGGATCTTGCCTCTAAGCCTGGTTAATGCCAAAATATAATAGCTTCTCAAAGAATCAAGGAACTGAATGAACTATAGCCTCATAATAAAACTTGCCTAATCATGTATTTGCCATTTATTAAATACACACCATTTATCTATCATTTTGCTAAATTGATTATATGCATTATCCACTATCCCCTCAACAACACTGCAAATCATATGTCATTTCTAATATGCTGTACAGGGAAAAAAAACAAAAAACAAACAAACAAAAAAAAAAACAAAACAAAACAGAGACTCTGAAATGTTACATAACTTGGGCAAAATCACACAGTGATTAAGAGGCAGAGCTGTAATCCAAACCTAGCTCGATCCATTACTGCACTTTGGAGTTGCTTTTTTTTCTGAGTGCCTTTTAAAAGGAAACCCATGAGTTTACTGTGAACTTCATCCAGGTTATCTCAAGATGAATTTAATTCCTTTATCATTTCAATTCAAATTCAACTGATACGGGAGCAATTAACATACTATATTATCCATATTTTCTACATTAATTATCATTGGCAGAACAGACCCTGTAACAAAGAGAAAATATTAAATTTTCTTTTCCAGTTAAGCATAATCATAAAGATGGTTTCATTTCAGAATAGGTCAGATAAGCAAAGCCTTCATGTATAGCCAGCATCCCAAAGTTGCCTCCTGAATTTGGTTATATCTTATTGAATCCTAGTATTTCAACTTTCATGGTATGAACAATTCACAAATATAAGTCTAGAATATATAATCCCTCTGAAAGCCTGGAGGGTTTTTTTTTTTTTTTTTCAGATTTTGTTTCAGATCATCACATGAGAGATAAATTACCAGTCATGTTTGAAATTCAAGCTTTATTCTACTCCCAGCAGGATGGATGGCTTCATCCACTAAATTGTGGAAGGGATTAAGAGATACCCTTTGTTGTTTCTTTTGACATGTTACAGTCAAGTAGATGGAAAGCAACTTGTAAGAGAGAACTCTCACCCACTGTGACATATTGAAGAGCCAGACACTGTGAAGTGACTTAAATTTTACCTTTTTTTCTTTAGCCCACACTGCTTCCTAAAAAGAATTCCCTTCCTTTCCTCTTTTCTTGGGAAGGAAGTCCATATGGTGAGTAGAAACTTAATTTCTTACCTCTCAGAACAAGTTTATTTTTATTGTTCAGTTAAATGCTATGGGGAGAATCAAAAGTCCATATTTGAAATATAAAGTGAACTTGTATTTGAGCATTTTTCTTGATCTCACTGTACTTGCTAGCCATTTTCATCTGGAATGGATTACTTTGGTTTAGGAATTTAGAACTTTCCTAATAGTTCTTTAAATCTACATGTTGGATTAAAAATCAATTTTTCTTTGAGAATAGAAATATGCTCATCCAAAGGAAGATATACCTTTGTCATTATATTTCATCCATTTTCTGTTTGGCTATCAAAATTTCTACTACCTACTGGAATAATCAGATTGTCTTACTTGGCTATATTCCTATGATGATCACTACAGTATTTAAGAATTCTTTCACTCTTCAATGATATTTTCTTAGCAAATGCTAAGACGTGTTTCAGTAGTTTCAATTTTTTTTCAATATCTTTCTGCTTTTATCTACTTTAGAAATGAATTGTTTTTGAAATTTCATTATGACACACTCTTTATATACTCAAAATTTAGAATTATTTTTCCTCTTTAATGTTTCCATTTATGATATAACAATACAATTACCATTATTTATTTTATTTCCTCTCTGAGACAAATGTGTTTTATAGCATTTTTGATATTTTTTAAATTAACATAAAATGTATTATTTGTTTCAGCAGTGCAGGTCTGTGATTCATCAATGTTACACAACTCACAGTGCTCACGATAGCACATATCCTCCCTAATGTCCATCACCCAGCCACCCCATCCTTGCCACTCCACTCCCTTCCAGCAACCCTCAGTTTCTGAGATTAAGAGTCTCTTATGGTTTGAAATTAAGAGTCTCTTATGGTTTGTCTCCCTCTCTGGTTTTGTCTTGCTTAATTTTTCCATTGCTTCCCTTATGATCCTCTATCTTGTCTCTCAGGTTCCTCATATCAGTGAGATCATATGATAATTATCTTTCTCTAATTGACTTATTTAGCTTAGCATAATACCCTCTAGTTCTATCCATGTCCTTGCAAATTGTAAGGTTTCAGAGGTTTGGATGGCTGCATAATATTCGTGTGTGTGTGTGTGTGTGTGTGTGTGTGTGTATGTGTGTGTATAATCTCACATTTTCTTTATCCATTCATCAGTTGATGGTCATCAAGGCTCTTTTCATAGCTTGGCTATAGTGAACATTGTAGCTATAAAAATTGGGAGCACGTGTCCCTTTGGATCACTATATTTGTATCTTTGGGGTAAATATGGAGTAGAGTAATTGCTGGGTCTTACGGCAGCCCTAGTTTCAAATTTTTGAGGAACCTCCGTACTGTTTTCCAGAGTGGCTGCACCAGCTTGCATTCTCACCAACAATGTAGGAGTGTTCCCTTTTCTCTGCATCCTCACCAACACCCTTTGTTTCCTTACTTGTTAATTTTAGCCAGTCTGACTGGTGTGAGGTGGTATCTCACTGTGGTTTTGATATGTCTTTCTCTGATGCCAAGTGATGTTGAACACTGTTTCATGTGTCTGTTGGCCATTTAGTTGTTTTTATTTTATTTTATTTTTTGTTTTGTTTTAAAAGATTTTCTTTATTTGACAGAGATAGACACAGTAAGATAGAGAACACAAACAAGGGGAGTGGGGGGGGAAGCAGGCTTCCTGCAGAGAGCCTGATGTGGAACTTGACCCCAGGACCCTGGGATCATGACCTGAGCCGAAGGCAGACGCTTAACAATTGAGCCACCCAGCTGCCCCTGGATGTTTTCTTTGCAAAAATGTCTGTTCATGTCTTCTGTCCATTTCTTGACTGGACTATTTGTTCTCTAAGTGTTGAGTTTGACAAGTTCTTTATAGATTCTCTATATTAGCCCTTTATCTGATATGTCATTTGCAAATATGTTCTCCCATTCTGTCAGTTGTCTTTTTTGTTTTGTTGTCTGTTTCCTTTACTGTGCAAAATATTTTTATCTTGATGAAGTCACAATAGTCCATTTTTGCCCTTGCTTCCCTTGTCTTTGATGATGTTTCTAGGAAGAAGTTACTGTGGCTGAGGTCAAAGAGGTTGCTGCCTGTGAACTCCTCAAGGATTTTGGTGGGTTCCTGTCTCATGTATAGGTCTTCCATCTATTTTGAGTCTATTTTTGTGTGTGGTGTAAGGAAATGGCCTAGTTTAATTCTTCTGAATGTGGATGTCTAATTTTCCCAACACCATTTTTTGAAGAGACTGTCTTTCTTCCATTGGACATTCTTTGCTGCTTTGCTGAATATTAGTTGACAATAGAGTTGAGGGTTCATTTCTGTATTCTCTATTCTATTCCATTGATCTATGTGTCTGTTTTTGTGTCAGTAATATACTGTCTTGATGATTACAGCTTTGTAACAGAACTTGAAGTCTAGGAATCATGATGCATCTGCCTTGGTTTTCTTTTTTAAGATTCCTCTGGCTATTCAAGGTGTTCTCTTGTTCCACACAAATTCTAGGATTCTTTGTCCCATTTCTCAAAAACTTGATGGTATTTTCATAGGGATTGCACTAAATGTATAGATTGCTCTAGGTAGCATAGACATTTTCAAAATATTTGTTCTTCTAATGTTTTTCCATTTCTTTGTGTCTTCCTCAATATCTTTCATGAGTCATCCATAGTTTTCTGAGTACAGATTCTTTCCCTCTTTGGTTAGATTTATTTCTAGGTACCTTATGGTCTTGGGTATAATTGTAAATGGGATTGACTACTTAATTTCTCTTTCTTCTCTCTCATTGTTAATGTATAACAATGCAACTGATTTCTGTGCATTGATTTTATGTCCTGACATTTTACTGAATTCCTGTATGAGTTCTAGCAGTTTTGGGTGGGATCTTTCTGCAAAGAGTGAGAGTCTGACTTCCTTGCCAATTTGGAAGCCTTTTATTTGTTTTTATTTCTTTTTGTTTTCTGACTGCTGAGACTGGAATTCCAGTACTATGTTGAATAGCAGTGGTGATAGTGGACATCCTTGGTGTTCCTAACCTTAGGGGAAAAGCCACCCTAGCATAGAAAAGCCAGCCACTGAAGTTCTTCAGGGAATCTGGCATAAGGCTGTGTCCCAGTTCAAAATTGCTAGCACCTTAGCCCTGATCCCCAGTTCTGCAGTGGGTACACCTTCTCAGAGCTGGCATGCCTGGGTCCTGCTAATACCACAGAGCTCATGTGCAACCCACAACAGGCAAACAGTGAGTGCAGATAATTGCATAGAAAGGAAAAGTGACTGACACAACAACAAGCTGCAAGCAACACACATAAGATACTGTCCTGAAGTGCCAGGTTCTGATGGACAGGGGCACCACAGTATAGGGTACTCCAGGACCTCTTCATAAAGTCACTACTTTCCTTTTCTTTTCTTTTTCTTTTTTAAAATATTTATTTATTTATTTGAGAGAGAGAGAGAGCTGAATGGAGTGAAGGGCAGAGGGACAGAGAGAATTTTTTATTTTTCTTTTAAAAAATTTTTAACATATAATCCATTATTTGTTTCAGAGGTACAGGTCTGTGATTCAACAGTATCCCACAATTCACAGCACTCACCATAGCACATACCCTCCTCAATGTCCATCACCCAGCTACCCCATACCTCCCCACCTCCCGCCACCTTCAGTTTGTTTCCTGAGATTAAGAGTCACTTATGTTTTGTATCCCTCTCTGGTTTCATTTTGTTTCATTTTCCCCTCCATTCCCCTATGATCTTCTGTCTTTTTTCTCAAATTTCTCATAATCTGTGAGATCAGATGATAATTGTCTTTCTCTGATTGACTTATTTCACTTAACATAATACCCTCTAGTTCCACTCATGCCATTGCAAATGGCAGGAGTTCATGAGGTTTTTTTTTTTTTTTTTTTTTTTATCTACACAATATTCCATGTATATATATAGCCATCTTCATTATCCACTCATTTGTTGATGGACATCTAGGCTCTTTTCATAGTTTGGCTATCGTGGACATTGCTGCTATGTACATTGGAGTGCATGTGTCCCTTCAGATCACTACATTTATATATTTAGGGTAAATACCCACCAGTGCAATTGCTAGGTCATAGGGTAGCTCTATTTTCAACTTTTTGAGGAATCGCCATACTGTTTTCCAGAGTGGCTGCACCAGCTTGCATTCCCACCAATGGCATAGGAGGGTTTCCCTTTCTCTGCATCCTCACCAGCACCTGTTGTTTCCTGACTTGTTAATTTTAGCCTTTAGCCATGGGACAGAGAAAATCTTAAGAAGGTTCCTGCTGAAAGCAGAGCCCAATGTGGGGCTTGATCCCAGGACTTTGATATCATGACCTCAGTCAAAATCAAGAGTTGGACACTTAACTAACTAAGCCACACAGACGTCCCATAAAATTGGTACATTCAAGAACAGAAAACATATCTACCTTTTCTAATAGAAATAAACAAACACAGAGAAGCAGACAAAGTTAGGAGACAGACAAATTTATCCCAAATGAAAGAACAGGAAAAAGCCATGGCTCTGATGAACAGATGACCTAAACATTAAAAAAAAAAAAAAGTGGCTTTCAATGATACACTGGACCTGATATATTTAATAGATATATTCAGAACATTCCATCCTAAAGCAGCAGAATACAGATTATTTTCAACTACATGTGTAACATTCTCCAGAATAGACCACATATGAGCCAACAAAACAAGCTTCAACAAATTCAAGAACATTTAAGTCATATTGTGCATCTTTTCTGAACATAATACTATGAAAATAGAAGTTAACCACAAGATAAAGTCTGGAAAGACCACAAATACATGGAGGTTAAAAAACATGCTGCTAAACAATGAATGAGTCAACAGAAAATAAAAGAAGAAATATAAGCATTCATGAAAACAAAGGACCATGAAAACACAATGACCCAAAATCTTTGGGATGTGGAAAAAGCTGTTGTAACAGAGAAGTTTATATCAATATAGGTCTACCTTAAGAAGGAAGAAAAATCTCAAATAAACATCCTAACCTTACACTTAAAGGACCTAGAAAAAGAACAACAAACAGAAACCTAAAGCCAACAGAATGAAGAAAATTAAAAACAACAACAGAGTAGATCAATGAAATCAAGAGCTAGTTCATTAAACTAGTTCTTTGAAATAAAATTGATAAACTTCTAGCCAGACTTATGACAAAAAGAACAGAAAGGACTCAAATAAATAAAACCACAAGTGAGAAAGAAGAAATAAGAACCAACACCACAGAAATAAAGGCAATTATAAGGGAATATTATGTAAACTTATATTCCAACACATTGAAAAACCTAGAAAAAATGGAAATTCCTAGAAACATACAACCTGTGAAGACTGGAACAGGGAGAAATAGAAAATTTGAACAGATCAGTAACCAGCAATGAAATTGAATCAATAGTGAAAAACAAAAACAAAACCTCCCAACAAACAAAACTCCAGAACCAGATGACTTCACAGGCAAATTCTCCCAGACATTTGAAGATGTTAATACCTATTCTTCTCAACCTGTTCCAAAATAAATAAATAAACAAGTAGAAAAAGAAAGAAAACTCGGGAATTCATTCTGTGAGGCCAGAATTATCTTGATACCAAAACTGGATAAAAGCACCACTTAAAAAGAAAACTACAGGCCAATATCACTGATGAACATAGATGCAAAAGTCTTCAATAGAATACTAGCAAACTGAATCCAACAATACCTTAAAAAAGTCATTTACCACAATCAAGGAGGGTTTACTTATGGGTTGTAAGTGCAGCTCAATATTCACAAATCAATCAAGGTGTTACATTTCAACAATAAGAAAAAAATAATAAGAACCATATGATCTTTTCAATAGATGCAGAAAAAAATTGACAAAGTATAACATCCTTTCATGATAAGAAAAAATAAAAAAAAAAACGAAAAACCCCTGAATAAAGTAGGTTTAGAGGGAACATACCTTTACATAATAAAGGCCAGTTAGCAAAGATCCACAGTGGGAAAACTGAGAGCTTTTCCCATAAGGTAAGGAACAAAGACAAGGATGTCTTCTCTCACCAATTTTATTCAACATGGTACTGGAAGTTGTAGCCATTGTAATTTGGCAACAAAAAAAATAAATAAATAAATAAAAAGAATCCAAATTGGTAAGAAAGTAGTAAAACTTTCACTATTTTCAGATAAGATGGTATTCTGTAGAGAAAATCCCAAAGGAGTACCTGGGTGGCTCAGTCCATTAAGCATCTGACTTGGTTTTGGCTCAGATCACAATCTCAGCGTCCTGAGATCTAGCCCTGCTTTGGGATCTGCACTCAGCATGAAGTCTGCTTGAGATTCTCTCTCTTCTTCTTCCTCTGCCCCCTCTACCACTTGTGTGCTCTTTCTCTCTTTCTAGAGTAAATAAATAAATCTTCAAAAAAACAAAAACAAAAACAAAAGCAAACAAAAACCCTCCAAGGAAAGCACCCAAAAAACTGCTAAAACTGATTAATGAATTCAGTAAAGTTGCAGGACACAAGATGCAATATACAGAAATGTGCAGCCTTTCTGTACACCAATAATGAAATAGGAGAAAGAGAAGTTAAGAAGATGGTCCCATTTTCAATTTTTACCAAAAATAATAAAATACCTAAAAATGAGCCTAATCAAAAGATGAAAGACCTGTACTCTGAAAACTATAAATCACTGATGAAAGAAATTGAAGGTGAAACAAAGAAATGGTGAGACAGTCCATGTTCATGAGTTGGAAGAACAATTATTGTTAAAATATCTGTAATACCTAAAGCATTCTGCACTTAATGTAATCCCTATCAAAACAACAAAAGCATTTTCACAGAACTAGAACAAAAAATTCTAAAATTTGTATGGAACAAAACAAAGAGTTTGCATAACAAAACCAACTTGAAAAGAAAAGCAAGGATGGAGGTATCAAAATCCAGAGTTCGATTACAAAGATGTATTACAAAGATGTAATAAGCAAAACAATATGACACTAGCACAAAAATACCCACAAAGATCTATAGAACAGAATAAGAAAAGCAGAAATAAACCAATAATTATATGGCTTAATTAGTCATTTACAAAACAAGAAAGAACATCCAATAGGAAATTGACAGTCTCTTCAACAAATAATGTTGGGAATACTGGACAGCAACTTGCAAAAGGAAGAAACTGGATCACTGTGTTTCAACATACACAAAAATAAATCCAAAATGGATTAAAGACCTATATGTGAAATCTGAATCCATAAAAATCCTGGAGAGGGGTGGAAGACAGTAACCACATTGGCATTGGTTGTAGCAACATTTTTCTAGATATGTCTCCTGAAGTAAAGAAAACAAGAGCAAAAACAAACAATTAGGACTACACTAAAATAAAAATCTTCTGCACAATGAAGGAAACGATCAACAAAACTAAAGGCAACCGGGCGCCTGGGTGGCTCAGTGGGTTAAGCCACTGCCTTGGGCTCAGGTCATGATCTCAGGGTCCTGGGATCGAGTCCCGCGTCAGGCTCTCTGCTCAGCAGGGAGCCTGCTTCCCTCTCTCTCTCTATCTCTCTGCCTGCCTCTCTGTCTACTTGTGATCTCTCTCTGTCAAATAAATAAATAAAATCTTTAAAAAAAAAAAACTAGGGGGGAGGAGTCAAGATGGCGGAGAAGTAGCAGCTGAGACTACTTCGGGTAGCGGGAGATCAGCTAAATAGCTTATCTAAAGATTGCAAACACCTACAAATCCAACGGGAGATTGAAGAGAAGAAGAACAGCAATTCCAGAAACAGAAAATCAACCACTTTCTGCAAGGTAGGACTGGCGGAGAAGTGAATCCAAAGCGACGGGAAGATAGACCGCGGGGGGAGGGGCCGGCTCCCGGCGAGCGGCGGACCAACGGAGCAAAATCAGGACTTTTAAAAGTCTGTTCCGCTGAGGGACATCGCTCCAGAGGCTTAACTGGGGTGAAGCCCAGGCGGGGTCAGCGCGGCCTCAGGTCCCGCAGGGTCGCAGAAGGATCGGGGGTGTCTGAGTGTCGCAGAGCTTACCGGTATTAGAACGGGGAAGCCGGCTGCAGAGACAGAGCCGAGGAGTGACTCTCAGCTCGGGGTTGCCTTGAACCGGTCGCAGGCTCGGTCAGCTCGGAGCGCGGCCGGAGGCCAGGGTGGCGGGAGTCATTTGGCACTGTTCTCTGAGGGCGCACTGAGGAGTGGGGCCCCAGGCTCTCGGCTCCTCCGGGCCGGACACCGGGAGGCCGCCATCTTTATTCCCGTCCTCCGGACTCTACGGAAAGCGCTCAGGGAACAAAAGCTCCCGAAAGCGAACCCGAGCGGATGACTCAGCGCAGCCCCGGGTAAGGGCGGTGCAACTCTGCCTGGGGCAAAGACGCTTGAGAATCACTACAACAGGCCCCTCCCCCAGAAGATCTACGGGAAACCCAGCCAGGACCAAGTTCACCTACCAAGGAGAACGGCGGAATTCCAGAGGAGAAGAAAGCAAAGCACGGAACTCATGGCTTTCTCCCCATGATTTTTTAGCCTTGCAGTTAATTTAATTTTTTTTTCTTTTTCAATTTTTTTTTTCTTTTTCTCTTCTTCTGCTAAATTTTTTTTAACTTTTACCGTTTTCTTTTTTTAACGTTTTTAAATAGTTTATCTAATATATATATATTTTTTCCTCTTTTTATATTTTTTATCGGCTTTCTTTTTTTTAATAGTTTTTTTTTTTCTTTCTTTCTGAACCCCTTTTTATCCCCTTTCTCCCCCCTCACAATTCAGGATCTCTTCTGATTTGGCTAAAGCATATTTTCCTGGGGTTGTTGCCACCCTTTTAGTATTTTACTTGCTCCTTCATAAACTCTTATCTGGACAAATGACAAGGCGGAAAAATTCACAACAAAAAAAAAGAACAAGAGGCAATACCAAAGGCTAGGGACCTAATCATACAGACATTGGTAATATGTCAGATATAGAGTTCAGAATGATGATTCTCAAGGTTCTAGCCGGGCTTGAAAAAGGCATGGAAGATATTAAAGCAACCCTCTCGGGAGATATAAAAGCCCTTTCGGGAGAATAAAAGAACTAAAATCTAACCAAGTTGAAATAAAAAAAGCTATTAATGAGGTGCAATCAAAAATGGAGGCTCTCACTGCTAGGATAAATGAGGCAGAAGAAAGAATTAGCGATATAGAAGACCAAATGACAGAGAATAAAGAAGCTGAGCAAAAGAGGGACAAACAGCTACTGGACCACGAGGGGAGAATTCGAGAGATAAGTGACACCATAAGACGAAACAACATTAGAATAATTGGGATTCCAGAAGAAGAGGAAACAGAGAGGGGAGCAGAAGGTATATTGGAGAGAATTATTGGAGAGAATTTCCCCAATATGGCAAAGGGAACAAGCATCAAAATCCAGGAGGTTCAGAGAACCCCCCTCAAAATCAATAAGAATAGGTCTACACCCCGTCACCTAATAGTAAAATTGACAAGTCTTAGTGACAAAGAAAAGATCCTGAAAGCAGCCCGGGAAAAGAAGTCTGTAACGTACAATGGTAAAATATTCGATTGGCAGCAGACTTATCCACAGAGACCTGGCAGGCCAGAAAGAGCTGGCATGATATATTCAGAGTACTAAATGAGAAAAACATGCAGCCAAGAATACTATATCCAGCTTGGCTATCATTGAAAATAGACGGAGAGATTAAAAGCTTCCAGGACAAACAAAAACTGAAAGAATTTGCAAATACCAAACCAGCTCTACAGGAAATATTGAAAGGGGTCCTCTAAGCAAAGAGAGACCCTCAAAGTAGTAGATCAGAAAGAAACAGAGACAATATACAATAACAGTCACCTTACAGGCAATACAATGGCACTAAATTCATATCTCTCAATACTTACCCTGAATGTTAATGGGCTAAATGCCCCAATCAAAAGACACAGGGTATCAGAATGGATCAAAAAACAAAACCCATCTATATGTTGCCTACAAGAAACTCATCTTACACCCGAAGACAGCTCCAGGTTTAAAGTAAGGGGGTGGAAAAGAATTTACCATGCTAATGGACATCAGAAGAAAGCAGGAGTGGCAATCCTTATAGCAGATCAATTAGATTTTAAGCCAAAGACTATAATAAGAGATGAGGAAGTACACTATATCATACTCAAAGGAACTGTCCAACAAGAAGATCTAACAATTTTAAATATCTATGCCCCTAACGTGGGAGCAGCCAACTATATAAACCAATTAATAACAAAATCAAAGAAACACATCGACAAGAATACAATAATAGTAGGGGATTTTAACACTCCCCTCACTGAAATGGACAGATCATCCAAGCAAAAGATCAACAAGGAAATCAAGGCCTTAAATGACACACTGGACCAGATGGACATCACAGATATATTCAGAACATTTCATCCCAAAGCAACAGAATACACATTCTTCTCTAGTGCACATGGAACATTCTCCAGAATAGATCACATTCTTGGTCCTAAATCAAGTCTCAACCAGTATCAAAAGATTGGGATCATTCCCTGCATATTTTCAGACCACAATGCTCTAAAGCTAGAACTCAATAACAAGAGGAAATTTGGAAAGAACCCAAATACATGGAGACTAAACAGCATCCTTCTAAAGAATGAATGGGTCAACCAGGAAATTAAAGAAGAATTGAAAAAATTTATGGAAACAAATGATAATGAAAACACAACGGTTCAGAATCTGTGGGACACAACAAAGGCAGTCCTGAGAGGAAAATATATAGCAGTACAAGCCTTTCTCAAGAAACAAGAAAGGTCTCAGGTACACAACCTAACCCTACACCTAAAGGAGCTGGAGGAAGAACAAGAAAGAAACCCTAAACCTAGCATGAGAAGAGAAATCATAAAGATCAGAGCAGAAATCAATGAAATAGAAACCAAAAAAACAATAGAACAAATCAACGAAACTAGGAGCTGGTTCTTTGAAAGAATTAATAAGATTGATAAACCCCTGGCCAGACTTATCAAAAAGAAAAGAGAGAGGACCCAAATAAATAAAATCATGAATGAAAGAGGAGAGATCACAACGAACACCAAAGAAATACAGACAATTATAAGAACATACTATGAGCAACTCTACACCAACAAATTTGACAATCTGGAAGAAATGGATGCATTCCTAGAGACATATAAACTACCACAACTGAACCAGGAAGAAATAGAAAGCCTGAACAGACCCATAACCAGTAAGGAGATTGAAACAGTCATCAAAAATCTCCAAACAAACAAAAGCCCAGGGCCAGACGGCTTCCCGGGGGAATTCTACCAAACATTTAAAGAAGAACTAATTCCTATTCTCCTGAAACTGTTCCAAAAAATAGCAATAGAAGGAAAACTTCCAAACTCATTTTATGAGGCCAGCATCACCTTGATCCCAAAACCAGACAAGGATCTCAACAAAAAAGAGAACTACAGACCAATATCCTTGATGAACACAGATGCAAAAATTCTCGCCAAAATACTAGCCAATAGGATTCAACAGTACGTTAAAAGGATTATTCACCACGACCAAGTGGGTTTTATTCCAGGGCTGCAAGGCTGGTTCAACATCCGCAAATCAATCAATGTGATACAACACATTAATAAAAGAAAGAACAAGAACCATATGATACTCTCCATAGATGCTGAAAAAGCATTTGACAAAGTACAGCATCCCTTCCTGATCAAAACTCTTCAAAGTGTAGGGATAGACGGCACATACCTCAATATTATCAAAGCCATCTATGAAAAACCCACCGCAAATATCATTCTCAATGGAGAAAAAAACTGAAAGCTTTTCCGCTAAGGTCAGGAACACGGCAGGGATGTCCGTTATCACCACTGCTATTCAACATAGTACTAGAAGTCCTAGCCTCAGCAATCAGACAACAAAAGGAAATTAAAGGCATCCAAATCGGCAAAGAAGAAGTCAAACTATCACTCTTCGCAGATGATATGATACTCTATGTGGAAAACCCAAAAGACTCCACTCCAAAGCTGCTAGAACTTGTACAGGAATTCAGTAAAGTGTCAGGATATAAAATCAATGCACAGAAATCATTTGCATTTCTCTACACCAACAACAAGACAGAAGAAAGAGAAATTAAGGAGTCCATCCCATTTACAATTGCACCCAAAACTATAAGATACCTAGGAATAAACCTAACCAAAGAGACTAAGAATCTATACTCAGAAAACTATAAAGTACTCATGAAAGAATTTGAGGAAGACACAAAAAAATGGAAAAATGTTCCATGCTCCTGGATTGGAAGAATAAATATTGCGAAAATATCTATGCTACCTAAAGCAATCTACACATTTAATGCAATTCCTATCAAAGTACCATCCATTTTTTTCAAAGAAATGGAACAAATAATCCTCAAATTTATATGGAACCAGAAAAGACCTCGAATAGCCAAAGGAATATTGAAAAAAGAAAGCCAAGTTGGTGGCATCACAATTCCGGACTTCAAGCTCTATTACAAAGCTGTCATCATCAAGACAGCATGGTACTGGCACAAAAACAGACCCATAGATCAATGGAACAGAATAGAGAGCCCAGAAATGGACCTTCAACTCTATGGTCAACTCACCTTCGACAAAGCAGGAAAGAATGTCCAATGGAAAAAAGACAGCCTCTTCAATAAATGGTGTTGGGAAAATTGGACAGCCACATGCAGAAAAATGAAATTGGATCATTTCCTTACACCACACACGAAAATAGACTCAAAATGGATGAAGGATCTCAATGTGAGAAAGGAATCCATCAAAATCCTCGAGGAGAACACAGGCAGCAACCTCTTCGACGTCAGCCGCAGCAACATCTTCCTAGGAACATCACCAAAGGCAAGGGAAGCAAGGGCAAAAATGAACTATTGGGATTTTATCAAGATCAAAAGCTTTTGCACAGCAAAGGAAACAGTGAACAAACCAAAAGACAACTGACAGAATGGGAGAAGATATTTGCAAATGACATATCAGATAAAGGGCTAGTGTCCAAAATCTATAAAGAACTTAGCAAACTCAACACCCAAAGAACAAATAATCCCATCAAGAAATGGGCAGAGGACATGAACAGACATTTCTGCAAAGAAGACATCCAGATGGCCAACAGACACATGAAAAAGTGCTCCATATCACTCGGCATCAGGGAAATACAAATCAAAACCACCATGAGATATCACCTCACACCAGTCAGAATGGCTAAAATGAACAAGTCAGGAAATGACAGATGCTGGCGAGGATGCGGAGAAAGGGGAACCCTCCTACACTGTTGGTGGGAATGCAAGCTGGTGCAACCACTCTGGAAAACAGCATGGAGGTTCCTCAAAATGTTGAAAATAGAACTACCCTATGACCCAGCAATTGCACTGCTGGGTATTTACCCTAAAGATACAAACGTAGTGATCCGAAGGGGCACATGCACCCGAATGTTTATAGCAGCAATGTCTACAATAGCCAAACTATGGAAAGAACCTAGATGTCCATCTACAGACGAATAGATAAAGAAGATGTGGTATATATACACAATGGAATACTATGCAGCCATCAAAAGAAATGAAATCTTGCCATTTGCGACGACGTGGATGGAACTAGAGGGTATCATGCTTAGCGAAATAAGTCAATCGGAGAAAGACAACTATCATATGATCTCCCTGATATGAGGGAGAGGAGATGCAACATGGGGGGTCGAGGGGGTAGGAGAAGAGTAAATGAAACAAGATGGGATTGTGATGGAGACAAACCATAAGTGACTCTTAATCTCACAAAACAAACTGAGGGTTGATGGGGGGAGGGGGTTGGGAGAGGGGGTGGGGTTATGGATATCAGGGAGGGTATGTGCTATGGTGAGTGTTGTGAAGTGTGTAAACCTGGCGATTCGCAGACCTGTACCTCTGGGGATAAAAATATATGTTTATAAAGCTGTAAAAAAAAAAAAAAAGAAAGAAAGGATGAATCCCCAAGTTTTGTAGCAACATGGACGGGACTGGAAGAGATTATGCTGAGTGAAATAAGTCAAGCAGAGAGAGTCAATTATCATATGGTTTCACTTATTTGTGGAGCATAACAAATAGCATGGAGGACAAGGGGAGATGGAGAGGAGAAGGGAGTTGAGGGAAATTGGAAGGGGAGTTGAACCATGAGAGACTATGGACTCTGAAAAACGATCTGAAAATTTTGAAGGGGTGGGGGGTGGGAGGTTGGGGGCACCAGGTGGTGGGTATTGTAGAGGGCACGGATTGCATGGAGCACTGGGTGTGGTGCAAAAATAATGAATACTGTTATGCTGAAAAAAATAAAAATATTGAATATAAAAAAAAAAAAAAAAACAAAACTAAAGGCAACCTATGGAATGGGAGACGATATTTGCAAATAACCTATCCAATAAATGGTTATTATTCAAATTATATTAAGAACATATACTACTCAACACCCAAAAGTCTAACAGTTCATTAAAAAAAAAAAAAGGCAGAAGATATGAACCAACATTTCTCCAAAGAAGACATCCAGGATGTCAACAGATACTTGAAAAGATGTTCACTATCACTTAGCATCAAGGGAATGCAAATAAAACTACAATGAGATATCTATCACCTCACACCTGTCACAATGGCTAAAATCAACACACAAAAAACAAGTGTTGGAGAGGATTTGGAGAAAAAGAACATTTGTGGACTGTGGGTGGGAATGCAAACTGGTACAGCTACTCTGGAAAATAGTATGGAGTTTCTTCAGAAAGTTAAGAATAGAACTACCCTAGGATCCAACAATTTCACTACTGGGTATTTCCCCAAAGATTGCAAAAACAATAATTCCAAAGGATAAATACATCCCTAAGTTTATTGCAACACTATTTATAACAGCAGAGATATCCCAAGTGTCCATCAATAGATGAATGGATAAAGAAGAAGAGGTACATATATACAATGGAATATTATTCAGCCATAAAAAATGAATCTTGGAACATCTGGTTGGCTCACTTGGTTAAGCAGCTGCCTTCGACTCAGGTCATGATCCCAGCGTCCTGGGATTGAGTCCCACGTTGGGCTCATTGCTCAGCAGAGAGCCTGCTTCTCCCTCTGCCTCAGCCTGCCACTCTGTCTGCCTGTGCTCACTCTCTCTGACAAATAAATAAATAAAATCTTAAAAAAAAATGAATCTTGTCATTTGCAATGACATGGATGAAACTAGAGTATAATACTAAGCAGAAAAAGTCAGTCAGGGAGAGACAATAGCGTACATTTTCACTCACACATGGAATTTAAGAAACAAAACAGAGCAAAGGCGGGGAAAAAGAATGAGGGAGCTAAGCTAATAATGTTCTTAATTATAGAGAAAAACTGATGGTTACCAGAAGGAAAAGAGGTGAAAGGATGGCTTAAATAGGTGATGAGGATTAAAGGGTTGACTTGTTGTGATGAGCAATATCTGAAACTAATATAACACTGTATGTCAACTAACTGGAATTAAAATAAAAACTTCAAAAAAAATCCTACTAACAGAGTATTGGAAAAAAAATTAAAAATGATAAGACCTAAATAAGTATTTCTCCAAAGGAGTTATACAGATAGCTAACACACATAACAACATGCTCAAATTCACTATTCATCAGAGAAATGAAAATGAAAACCAACAAATCAACAAAATATAATATCGCATCTTTTCTTATGATTATTATTAAAAAGATAAGAAATAACAAATGTTGGCAAGGATGCAGAGAAAGGGAACACTCATGCACTGTTAGTAGAAAGTGGTTCAGTCACTATGGAAAGCAGTATGGAGGTTTCTCAATATATTAAAAATAGAACTAACATATAATCCTTCAATTTTAATTCTTTTTATTTATATGAAAAAAATCCTCTAATATGAAAATACATAAGCACCTGTAAGTTCATTGTAGCACTATTTATAGTAGCCAATATAGGGAAGCATTTAGTGTCCATCAATAGATGAATGGATAAACAAGACGTGTGTGTGTGTGTGTGTGTGTGTGTGTGTGTGTGTGTGTGTGTATACACACCTAGAAGAGATTATGGTAAGTAAAAAAAAGTCAGACAGGGAAAGACAAATACTATATAATTTGATTCGTATGTAGAATCTAAAATAAATAAATAGATAAATAAATGAACAACAACACAATTAACAACAGAAAAACAAAAAACAGACTTATATGCAGAGAGCAAACCAGGGGTTTCCAGAGAAGAGAGGGATTAGGAACTGTGGAAAATAGGAGAAGAGGAGTAAAAGATACAAATTTCTAGTTATAAAATAAATAAGACACAGTGATAAAATGTACAGCATAAGGTACATAGTTAATGATATTAACAACTTGTATGGTGACGGGTGGTAGGTAGATTTATCCTGGTAGTAATATCACAGATATATAAATGTTGAAGCATCATGTTGTTCTTCTGAAACTAATATAATATTTTGAATCAACTACAACTCAATAAATATATTAAACCCTAAATTTTTAATCATTATTACTTGGGTCTGCATTTACATAAATTACCACATTAAAATCACAACCCATGGAATGTGCTTTTCTGGATATTGTAATTTTGTTCATTCTTTTTTTTTTTTTTTTTTTTTTTTTTAAAGATTTTATTTATTTATTTGACAGAGAGAGATCACAAGTAGACGGAGAGGCAGGCAGAGAGAGAGAGAGAGAGGGAAGCAGGCTTCTTGCTGAGCAGAGAGCCCGATGTGGGACTCGATCCCAGGACCCTGAGATCATGAACTGAGCCGAAGGCAGCGGCTTAACCCACTGAGCCACCCAGGCGCCCCAATTTTGTTCATTCTTAAACATATTATATATACTTATATTAACTATAGTGTTTGATATATATTATATATATTTAGATACTATTTCCAGGTAGAATGTTTCATTTCATAAAATTCATGAATAATGACCCAGTATTTTTCTTTTTCTGGGTTATCAAACCTTTAATTTTGCCCTCATAATAAGCCTTGTTATCACTGATGTTTTAAGCCTTTTGATACAATATCTTAAACCCCTTTGAAATTTTTAACAGCTGACTCCCACTGTGCAGGAAAACAAAATGTTCAGAGACAAGTTGATTTTACTTAGTTTTGTCACATGGAAATTTACTCTAACACTTTAACAAATATCTAAATCCTAATCTGAATATTTTAAATGTTTGAGGAAGTCCATTTGTTACTCATTCAAGGAATCAGGGTAGTTAATGGCTAGGAGTAATGACTTTTTTAGATGGCAGCAATAAATTCAACTTGAATGAGAAATATAGTGTTGTTCAACAATAGACCTAAAAACAAGTCTTCTAAATAGTGTTGATATATTTTGGGTATGAAGAATCATTTCAGATCTATTTAGAATCCAAGTGTTAGTCATAAGCTAAGATGGGGGAAATCAATAAAAATAAGATTTGGATGTTAAAAATAACAATTGTATTTCTTACTTTTTTCTAAACTCAATTACCTGTATTGAAAAAAATCTCAGAATAATAGTATCAAAAGAAAAAAAATATTAATAATAGGCTTAAGAGGAAAAATGTTATGAAAATATATTGTAGAAAGTATAATTTAATTGATTTGCAAGACAGGTTTGGTAAAGAACAGGTTTGGTATAGAGTTATGTGATCACCATGTTGTGTACCTGAAATTAATGTAACCTTGTGTGTCAATTATACTTCAATTAAAAAAAGGACAAATATAAGTCAGAATGTAAAACTGCTTTTATAGAATTCAAGAAGTTGAACATAGCTACTGAGATAACCATGTTATATTCCATAGCAAATAGCCAACAGTTACCCCAGCTATTGTGTTAGAACAAGCTATTTGAAAATATCAGGAATTTGACTAGCTATATAGGATAACCAATAAGCTTCTATAGACTTCAATGGTCTATGACAAAAGGGAATGCTTAAATATTGAACACAGGGTAAAAGAGAGCTTTAGAATTTTAGAGTTTGACAATTTTAGGACACCCAGGGTACAAGTAGCTTGGGAAGTTGAGAGTCTGATGTTACATGATATTCTATTCCTTTTTAAAATTTCGGCCTTGAAGCTGAAAGAAGAATATTATTTACCACTTACAACCTCCACTGCAACCCCTACAACTCCACCCCTTTCTTCCATCAGCTATTGTAAAGGACCACCCCTAATGTTCAACTAGGCAGAGATCTTATTAACTCTAGAACACATCAGATACATTACTTGTAATTAATATGGTGCTAAAACTAACAACATAATGTCCATGAAGGTCTTTGTACTGACACACAGACAAAACAGAAACCTCTTAGAAGAGGCCTTGACCACTTCAGGCATAGGTGGTAACACAGTTGTAGAGGGTTGATATCTGTTTCATTTTTGCTCTAATTGTTCTTTTATTGGAAGTTCATTCTTGTCTTTTGAGCTCTTCCTGGTTATTGAAATCAATCTTATCTATCATAACCCAGCTGTACCACACATACCCACATAATGTCTTCCTGCATTATTTAAGAAACAAACTTAAACTGATACTTTGTTATAATGTGCAAGTTCCTGTACAATCCCTCTTTGGGTTCTTAGTTTTGCCACTTCTTGATGTGAACATTACATTCAAGCACCAAGTCCTAGCTCTTGGAGTTCTTCCCCAACCCCCCTTAAAAATGTCAATTTATTTCTAATGTCTCTACCCATTTGTCATACTCATACAAGATAGCACAGAGTAGCTAACACTGTCTCCATGAACTCTTTCCAGACACGCGCACACACACACACACACAGACACACACACATTTGTGTGCCTACATTCATCACTTAAATATAAACTTTTTTATTTCAAGGAAACATCTTACTGTACTTTGCATAGAATAGGTATTTGTTGAAAGACTGAGTATTTTCTGTGTATTTGAAATTTCATTTTGAGTTTTTGGAATAAGGGGATCATATTTTTTTATTATTATTACCCAGAGCCTCATAGATTACTTAGTATGTAATAAACCTTGACTAATATTTGATGATTTACGAAAAAAAAAACAAATAACCTTTTAATAGTTATGAAAATGTCCCTCTCCAGCAAAAGAACTTAAACTTCTTTAAATTAGAGACAATCTTACCATCCTTTTTTACAGTCTCAACACTTATAATAGCTTCAACTCTCAATAAAAGTTGATTAGATTAAATGGAATTTGCTGACAGTCATTCCCTTAAATATTATTTACTGCACACCCACACGATACTTAGACTTCCACTAGAAACTTAACTTATTTAAATCCTTTTCACCACAGAAACACATTTTGTAGAAAGTGTTGATGACGTGACTTCTATTGAGAAAAATAAATGCTGTGTAATAGAGGCCTTACTGAATACATGCCTTTATAGACATCTGGAAAATCTCCCAAATTAAACAATAGTTTTTTTATTGTTGTTGTTGTTATAATGTTGCTGTTGTTCAACATAAGGAAAAAGCTAAACAGATGATTTAAAAATTATTAAAAAGCTAAACATATTATTAAAAAATATTAACAGGATTTTTTTTGAATATTCACATTTTATAATGAAATTATTTAGGAATTAATAGAATATATAATTCACCATGACAGAGCATTTAAACTTAGAAGAGAGAAAGAGAGAGGGAGAACAGTTGACTTAGAGGTTTTAAAAACATGATTCATGAGAAAAGAAAACATAGACCAGTAAAATATCATATGGCTTCTCTGTGATTGATATCCCATTCATTTTTCTCCTGTTTCTATGTTTTTCATTATGTGTAACTAGCATTTAATGCCAATGACAATACGGATAATTCAAGTAGTGGCTTTCAATTCCTATCATCTTTAAATACCTGATAACCACATTCAGTTTTCTTGAATACAAGATGCTTTGAATTATTTAATTAGTATTTATTATGATTTATTTTATTTTAATTTTTATAAACATGCGTTTTCATCCCCAGGGGTATAGGTCTGTGAATCACCAGGTTTACACACTTCACAGCACTCACCTTAGCACATACCCTCCCTAGTGTCAATAACCACCCCCCCTCGCCCAACCCCCCTCCCCACATCAACCCTCAGTTTGTTTTGTGAGATTAAGAGTCACTTATGGTTTGTCTCCCTCCCAATCCCATCTTGTTACATTTACTCTTCTCCTACCCCCTCAACCCCCCATGTTACATCTCCTCTCCCTCATATCAGGGAGATCATATGATAGTTGTCTTTCTCTGATTGACTTATTTCGCTCAGCATGATACCCTCTAGTTCCATCCACGTCGTCGCAAATGGCAAGATTTCATTTCTTTTGATGGCTGCATAGTATTCCATTGTGTATATATGCCACTTCTTCTTTATCCATTCGTCTGTTGATGGACATCTAGGTTCTTTCATTGGTTTGGCTATTGTAGACATTGCTGCTATAAACATTCGGGTGCACGTGCCCCTTCGGATCACTACGTTTGTATCTTTAGGGTAAATACCCAGCAGTGCAATTGCTGGGTCATAGGGTAGTTCTATTTTCAACATTTTGAGGAACCTCCATGCTGTTTTCCAGAGTGGTTGCACCAGCTTGCATTCCCACCAACAGTGTAGGAGGGTTCCCCTTTCTCCGCATCCTCGCCAGCATCTGTCATTTCCTGACTTGTTAATTTTAGCCATTCTGACTGGTGTGAGGTGATATCTCATGGTGGTTTTGATTTGTATTTCCCTGATGCCAAGTGATATGGAGCCCTTTTTCATGTGTCTGTTGGCCATCTGGATGTCTTCTTTGCAGAAATGTCTGTTCATGTCCTCTGCCCATTTCTTGATGGGATTATTTGTTCTTTGGGTGTTGAGTTTGCTAAGTTCTTTATAGATTTTGGACACTAGCCCTTTATCTGATATGTCATTTGCAAATATCTTCTCCCATTCTGTCAGTTGTCTTTTGGTTTTGTTCACTGTTTCCTTTGCTGTGCAAAAGCTTTTGATCTTGATAAAATCCCAATAGTTCATTTTTGCCCTTGCTTCCCTTGCCTTTGGTGATGTTCCTAGGAAGATGTTGCTGCGGCTGGGTTGAAGAGGTTGCTGCCTGTATTCTCCTCAAGGATTTTGATGGATTCCTTTCTCACATTGAGATCCTTCAACCATTTTGAGTCTATTTATGTGTGTGGTGTAAGGAAAAGTTCCAATTTCATTTTTCTGCATTAGGTTGTCCAATTTTCCCAACACCATTTATTGAAGAGGCTGTCTTTTTTCCATTGGACATTCTTTCCTGCTTTGTCGAAGATTAGTTGACCATAGAGTTGAGGTTTATTTCTGGGCTCTCTATTCTGTTCCATTGATCTATGTGTCTGCTTTTGTGCCAGTACCATGCTGTCTTGATGATGACAGCTTTGTAATAGAGCTTGAAGACCGGAATTGTGATGCCACCAACTTTGGCTTTCTTTTTCAGTATTCCTTTGGCTATTCGAGGTCTTTTCTGGTTCCATATAAATTATAGGATTATTAGTTCCATTTCTTTGAAAAAAAAAAAAGGATGGTACTTTGATACGATTGCATTAAATGTGTAGATTGATTTAGGTAGCATAGACATTTTCACAATATTTATTCTACTAATCCAGGAGCATAGAACATTTTTCCATTTCTTTGTGTCTTCCTCAATTTCTTTCATGAGTACTTTATAGTTTTCTGTGTATAGATTCTTAGCCTCTTTGGTTAGGTTTATTCCTAGATATTTTATAGTTTTGGGTGCAATTGTAAATGGGATGGACTCCTTAATTTCTCTTTCTTCTGTCTTGTTGTTGGTGTAGAGAAATGCAACTGATTTCTGTGCATTGATTTTATATCCTGACACTTGACTGAATTCCTGTACAAGTTCTAGCAGTTTTGGAGTGGAGTCTTTTGGGTTTTCCACATATAGTATCATATCATCTGCGAAGAGTGATAGTTTGACTTCTTCTTTGCTGGTTTGGATGCCTTTAATTTCCTTTTGTTGTCTGATTGCTGAGGCTAGGACTTCTAGTACTATGTTGAATAGCAGTGGTGATAACGGACATCCCTGCCGTGTTCCTGACCTTAGCAGAAAAGCTTTCAGTTTTTCTCCATTGAGAATGATATTTGCGGTGGGTTTTTCATAGATGGCTTTGATAATATTGAGGTATGTGCCCTCTATCCCTACACTTTGCAGAGTTTTGATCAGGAAGGGATGCTGTACTTTGTCAAATGCTTTTTCAGCATCTATGGAGAGTATCATATGGTTCTTGTTCTTTCTTTTATTAATGTGTTGTATCACATTGATTGATTTGCGGATGTTGAACCAACCTTGCAGCCCTGGAATAAATCCCACTTGGTCGTGGTGAATAATCCTTTTAATGTACTGTTGAATCCTATTGGCTAGTATTTTGGTGAGAATTTTGCATCTGTGTTCATCAAGGATATTGGTCTGTAGTTCTCTTTTTTGATGGGATCCTTGTCTGGTTTTGGGATCAAGGTGATGCTGGCCTCATAAAATGAGTTTGGAAGTTTTCCTTCCATTTCTATTTTTTAGAAAAGTTTCAGGAGAATAGGAATTAGTTCTTCTTTAAATGTTTGGTAGAATTCCCCCAGGAAGCCGTCTGGCCCTGGGCTTTTGTTTGTTTGGAGATTTTTGATGACTGTTTCTATCTCCTTACTGGTTATGGGCCCGTTCAGGCTTTCTATTTCTTCCTGGTTCAGTTGTGGTAGTTTATATGTCTCTAGGAATGCGTCCATTTCTTCCAGATTGTCAAATTTGTTGGCGTAGAGTTGCTCATAGTATATTCTTATAATTGTCTGTATTTCTTTGGTGTTCGTTGTGATCTCTCCTCTTTCATTCATGATTTTATTTATTTGGGTCCTTTCTCTTTTCTTTTTGATAAGTCTGGCCAGGGGTTTATCAGTCTTATTAATTCTTTCAAAGAACCAGCTCCTAGTTTCGTTGATTTGTTCTATTGTTTTTTTTGGTTTCTATTTCATTGATTTCTGCTCTGATCTTTATGATTTCTCTTCTCCTGCTGGGTTTAGGGTTTCTTTCTTGTTCTTTCTCCAGCTCCTTTAGGTGTAAGGTTAGGTTGTGTAATTGAGACCTTTCTTGTTTCTTGAGAAAGGCTTGTACCGCTACATATTTTCCTCTCAGGAATGACTTTGTTGTGTCCCACAGATTTTGAACCCTCGTGTTTTCATTATCATTTGTTTCCATGAATTTTTCAATTCTTCTTTAATTTCCTGGTTGACCCATTCATTCTTTAGAAGGATGCTGTTTAGTCTCCATGTATTTGGGTTCTTTCCAAATTTCCTCTTGTGATTGAGTTCTAGCTTCAGAGCATTGTGGTCTGAAAATATGCAGGGAATGATCCCAACCTTTTGATACTGGTTGAGACCTGATTTAGGACCGAGGATGTGATCTATTCTGGAGAATGTTCCATGTGCACTAGAGAAGAAGGTGTATTCTGTTGCTTTGGGATGAAATATTCTGAATATATCTGTGATGTCCATCTGGTCCAGTGTGTCATTTAAGGCCTTTATTTCCTTGTTGAAATCAGGAATGATTGGATGATCTGTCCATTTCAGTTAGGGGAGTATTACAGTCCCCTGCTATTATTGTATTATTGTTGATGCGTTTCTTTGATTTTGTTATTAATTGGTTTATATAGTTGGCTGCTCCCACATTAGGGGCATAGATATTTAAAATTGTTAGATCTTCTTGTTGGACAGATCCTTTGAGTATGATATAGTGTCCTTCCTCATCTCTTATTATAATCTTTGGCTTAAAATCTAATTGATATGATATAAGGATTGCCACTCCTGCTTTCTTCTGATGTCCGTTAGCATGGTAAATTCTTTTCCACCCCCTCACTTTAAACCTGGAGGTGTCTTCGGGTCTAAAATGAGTTTCTTGTAGGCAACATATAGATGTTGTTTTTTTTTTTTTTTTTTTTTTTTTATCCATTCTGATCCCTTGTGTCTTTTGATTGGGGCATTTAGCCCATTAACATTCAGGGTAACTATCGAGACATATGAATTTAGTGCCATTGTATTGCCTGTAAGGTGAGTGTTATTGTATATTGTCTCTGTTCCTTTCTGATCTACTACTTTTAGGCTCTCTCTTTGCTTACAGGACCCCTTTCAATATTTCCTGTAGAGCTGGTTTGGTGTTTGCAAATTCTTTCAGTTTTTGTTTGTCCTGGAAGCTTTTAATCTCTCCTTCTATTTTCAATGATAGCCTAGCTGGATATAGTATTCTTGGCTGCATGTTTTTCTCGTTTAGTGCTCTGAATATATCATGCCATTTCTTTCTGGCCTGCCAGGTCTCTGTGGATAAGTCTGCTGCCAATCTAATATTTTTACCATTGTATGTTACAGACTTCTTTTCCCGGGTTGCTTTCAGGATTTTCTCTTTGTCATTAAGACTTGTAAATTTTACTATTAGGTGATGGGGTGTGGACCTATTCTTATTGATTTTGAGGGGGGTTCTTTGAACCTCCTGGATTTTGATGCTTGTTCCCTTTGCCATATTGGGGAAATTCTCTCCAATAATTCTCTCCAATATACCTTCCACTCCCTCTCTCTTTCTTCTTCTTCTGGAATCCCAATTATTCTAATGTTGTTTCGTCTTATGGTGCCACTTATCTCTCAAATTTTCCCCTCATGATCCAGTAGCTGTTTGTCCCTCTTTTGCTCAGCTTCTTTATTCTCTGTCATTTGGTCTTCTATATAATTAATTCTTTCTTCTGCCTCATTTATCCTAGCAGTCAGAGCCTCCATTTTTGATTGCACCTCATTAATAGCTTTTTTTATTTCACCTTGGTTAGATTTTAGTTCTTTTATTTCCCCAGATAGGGCTTTTATATCTCCCAAGAGGGTGTCTCTAATATCTTCCATGCCTTTTTCGAGCCCGGCTAGAACCATGAGAATCGTCATTCTGAACTCTCGATCTGACATATTACCAATGTCTGTATTGATTAGGTCCCTAGCCTTTGGTACTGCCTCTTGTTCTTTTTTTTGTGGTGAATTTTTCCACCCCGTCATTTTGTCCAGATAAGAGTATATGAAGGAGCAAGTAAAATACAAAAAGGGTGGCACAACCCCAGGAAAATGTGCTTTAGCAAAATCAGAAGAGATCCCAAATCCTGAGGGGGGAGAAAGGGATAAAATGAGGTTCAGAAAGAAAAAAAAAAAAAGAAAGAAACAATTAAAAAAAAGAAAAGCAATAAAGAAAAAATATATAAAGGAAAAAAAATATATATGTATTAGATAAACTAGTTAAAAACGTTACAAAAGAAAAGGGTAAAAGTTAAAAAAAAATAGCAGAAGAAGAGAAAACAAATTAAAAAAGAGAAAAAATTAAATTAACTGTAAGGCTAAAGAATCATGAGGAGAAGCCATGAGTTCCGTGCTTTGCTTTCTCTTCCTCTGGAATTCCGCTTCTCTCCTTGGTATTGAAACTGCACTCCTTGGTAGGTGAACTACGTCCTGGCTGGGTTTCTTGTTGATTTTCTGAGGGAGGGGCCTGTTATAGTGATTCTCAAGTGTTTGCCCCAGGCGGAGTTGCACCACTCTTACCCAGGGCCGGGCTGAGTAATCCTCTCGGGTTTGCTTTCGGGAGCTTTTGTTCCCTGACTGCCTTCCGTAGAGTTCTGGAGGACGGGAATGAAGATGGCGGCCTTCCAGTCTCTGGCCCAGAGGAGCTGAGAGCCCGGGGCCCCACTCCTCAGTGAGCCCTCAGAGAACAGTGCCCAATTACTCCCGTCACTCTGGCCTCCCGCCGCGCTCCGAGCTGACCGAGCCTGCGACTGGTTCAAGGTAACCCTGAGCTGAGAGCTCACTCTTCAGCTCTGTCTTATAGCCGGCTTCCCTGTTCTAATACCTGTAAGCTCTGAGACACTCAGATACCCCCGATCCTTCTGTGACCCTGCGGGACCTGAGGCCATGCTGACCCCGCGTGGGCTTCACCCCGGTTAAGCCTCTGGAGCGATGTCCCTCAGCGGAACAGACTTTTAAAAGTCCTGATTTTGTGCTCCGTTGCTCCACCACTTGCCGGGAGCTGAGCCCTCCCCCCTGCGGTCTATCTTCCCGTCGCTTTGGATTCACTTCTTCGCCAGTCCTACCTTTCAGAAAGTGGTTGATTTTCTGTTTCTAGAATTGCTGTTCTTCTTTTCTTCGATCTTCCGTTGGATTTGTAGGTGTTTGCAATCTTTAGATAAGCTATCTAGCTGATATCCTACTACCTGAAGTAGTCTCAGCCTGCTACTTCTCCGCCATCTTGACTCCTCCCCCCGACTACATCCAGTATTTATTATGTTTTTAAGGAAGAGTATTTTAGAAAGTATATGGGCTGATATTTTCATTTGAATTTATATTTAATCAAAGACATAATCAACACAAATATCCTGTGGATAGATAATTTTTATTTCATTGTCAAAATAAATGTATAGTTTGTTTCATTTTAATGTACATAGAAAATTATAGTCATATTTAAAGATCACAAAATTTAAAGCATATTTACATATGAAAAATGTACTAAAATATATTAGATTTCAGGGACAAGTGAATGTTTGTATTTGCTATGTAACATTTAAAATCATGTAGGTATGTATGTTGTGTTTGTGAGTAGCTTCTCTTGGGAGATAACAAAATGCATGCAAATGACAAAGTTTTTTTTTGTTAATAAAGAAATACAATAATAAAATAAAATCATAAGCCTTATAATGGCCAGAAAAATTAACCCACAAAAATGTCTTGAAATATAATAATCATAAAATTTCCTTCCTGAGTCAGAAAAAGCAAATGAGGTAGTAATAAGCAAATACATATTTTTGGTGTTTCATAGGGGCAAATGAATGTATGAGAAGCATGGAGGGGAAAAGCACTATGATAGAAAAGTTAAGCTACATATTTCAGGACCAGTCTAAGGGTTCAAACCCTTATTCTGGCACTTAATAGTTATATACCAGTGGCAGAGGTTTACAGCCTTTTTTTCCTCAACTGTCCTCAGCAATAACATAAGAATAAACATATTTTTGGTGTGAAAAATGATACAGGTGATATATGAAAACATGTGGACCACTGAGCAGTATTCAGTAAATACTCTACAAGCATTTGTTATCATTAGTATTCTTCATAATAAATTTAGTGGACATGCTATTGAAAATCATCTCATGGTTCTGATGAGAATAAAACTTGAGACAGGATACTGTAAAAGAAGAATCCTATTCATGAATTAAGGTTGCTGCATTGCACATATTCCTTATGTGACTGATTTAAAATCTAAGTACATCTCTTCACTTTTTCCACACAAATAGCTTTAGTAGGGATTCAGTGCAGCCAAGTTTTGGTTCAGTAGGAGTTTTGTATATTATCTCTAATCCAAACTGCATAAGATAAAAGTACTAGAACCAAAGGACTTACTCTTTGCCACTAGGGTGAAAATTTGAATAAAACAGGTAGATCAGTGACTATGTTACATTTTTCATTTTTGTCCATCATACTATAATCTAATCAGCTTATACAGCTATATTAAGAGGAGAGATATAAACTATCCATGAGTTTGAGACAGCTTAATATCCAACAACTGATCAATGTGTTTCATATTAATATAATTCTATTGATAGAGTTAATAGTACTGAGGACATGATCTTCTAGATGCATTAAACAACACTTTGCAAACTGCAAAACACCTGTAAGATTTTAAAAATATTCACTAAAATAATAAGGGATAAATAGGAATATTCCTAAAATAGGAATAAAACAGGACATCTATTAGGAAAAAACACAGTTATCATCATACTTAATTATTAAATCCTGAAAGCTTTCCTAATAAGATCAGAAAAAAGAACAAGAGATTATGCTTTTACCATTTTCATTTTACCTTGTACAGGAGGTTTTAAATAGAGTGATTAGGCAAGAAAAAGAAATAGAAAGTATAATGATTAGATTAGAACCATCTTTTTTTTCTTTTTTTTTTCTGGAAATGACTTTTTTTTAAATACTGAAAGACAGAGAATATACAATAAGTATTAGAGCAGGATAAAAAATCAGTATGTGAAAATAAGTTGCATGTCCACACACTCTCAATGGAAAATCTGGGAAAAAAAATCAATTCCATACACAATATCAAAAATAATTAAATACCTAGAAATAGATTAAATAAAAATGCAAGATTTTTACATTGAAACTATAAGCAGTTTTAAAATTAAGTAGAGAAGATAAAAATAAATGGAATCAAAACAGTATGGTAGTGGCATTAAATCAGACACATGAATCAGTGGAACAGACTAGAAAACCCAAATATAAATATATTTATACCAGGAATTTGTACCAGGAATATAAACTGGTACAGCCACAATGGAAAACAAAACAAAACAAAACAAAACAAACATTATGGATATTTGTCAGGTAGGACGTGCAGAGAAGTGAATACGAAGGTAGACTGTAGGGGGAGGGTCCAGTTCCCAGCAAGTGAAAGAACAGCGGAGCACGAAATCAGAACTTTTGGAAGTCTTCTCTACTGAGGGACATCATTCCAGAGGTTAAGCAGGGAGTGGAGCTCTTGTGGGGGCAGTGTGGTCTCAGGACCCATGGAGTCACAGAAAGACCAGGGATGTCTTAATGTGGCAGAGATCCCAGGTATCAAAGCAGGGAAGCCAGCTACAGAGACAGAGTCAGGGAGTGCGTTTTCAGCTTGGGGTTACCTTAAAACATGATCTGAGGCACACTCAGGCCACAGGTCTTTGAAGAGGGACCCCATAAGTGGAAGATCCAGAGAGATGGCCTTCCAGGAGAAGCAGTGTGGGAGCATGCTACAGGAATCTGCTGGGTTTGGAGACTCCAGACAGGGCCTTGCACCAGAGATAGAAATGCTCAGTCACAAGCCAGGTGAGCATGGAGTGCAGTCTGAGACCAGGGAGACAGGAGGGATTGACTGCTTTCCTCTGAGAGTGCACAGAAGAGTGGGGCCCTGAGCCCTTGGCTCCTACAGGCCAAAGATTTGGCCTATCCTTGTAAAGCTGTATGGAAAGCATTCAGGGAACAAAAGCTACTGAGAGCAAACCCAAGCAGATTACTTAGACTGGCCTCTGGCAAGAACATTCATGGAAGAAATTAAGGAAGACACAAAGAAATGGAAAAACAACCCATGCTCATAGATTGGAAGAACAAATATTGTGTAAATATCTATGCAATCTAGAGCAATCTACACATGTAATGCAATCCTTATCAAAATACAATCAATTTTTTATTCAAGGAAAGAGAACAAATAATCCTAAAATTTGTATGGAACCAGAAAAGACCCCAAATAACCAGAGGAATGTTGAAAAAGAAAGCCAAAGTTGGTGGCATCACAATTCCAGACTTCAAGCTCTATTACAAAGCTGTAATCATCAAGACTGTATGGTACTGGCACAAAAACTGACACATAGATCAGTGGAACAGAATAGAGAGCCCAGAAAAAGACCCTCAACTCTATGGTCAACTAATCTTCAACATAGAGGGAAAAATGTCCACTAGAAAAAAGACAATCTCTTCAACAAATGGTGTTGGGAAAATTGGATAGCCACACGAGGAAGAATGAAACTGGACCATTTCCTTACACCACACACAAAAATAGACTCAAAAATGGATGAAAGACCTATACGTGAGACAGGAATCCATCAAAATCCTTGAGAAGAACACAGACAGCAACCTCTTCAACCTCAGCCGCAGCAACTTCTTCCTGGAAATATCACCAAAGGCAAGGGAAGCAAGGGCAAAAATGAACTATTGGGACTTCATAAAAACAAAAAGCTTTTGCACAGCAAAGGAAACAATCAACAAAACCAAAAGACAACTGGCAGAACTAGAGAAGATATTTGCAAATGACATATCTGATAAAGGGCTAGTATCTAAAATCTATGAATAACTTAGCAAACTCAACACTCAAAGAACAAATAATCCAATCAAGAAATGGGCAGAAGACATGAACAGACACTTCTACAAAGAAGACTTCCAAATGGCCAACAGACACATGAAAAAGTGTTCAACATCACTTGGCATCAGGGAAATGCAAATCAAAACCATAATGAGATACCACCTCACACTGATCAGAATGGCTAAACTTAACAAGTCAGGAAACAACAGATGTTGGCAAGCATGTGGGTTAAGAGAAACCCTCCTACACTGTTGGTGGGAATGCAAGCTTGTGCAGCCACTCTGGAAAACAGTATGGAGGTTCCTCAAAAAGTTGAAAATAGAGCTACCCTATGACCCAGCAATTGAACTACTGAGTATTTACCCTTAAGATACAAAGGTAGTGATTTGAAGGGGCATGTTTATAGCAGAAATGTCCACAATAGCCAAACTATGGAAAGAACTTAGATGTCCACCCACAGATGAATGAACAAAGAAGAGGAGGTATATATATACAATGGAATAGTATGCAGCCATCAAAAGAAATGAAATCTTGTCATTTGCAATGACATGGATAGAACTAGAGGGTATTATGCTAAGCAAAATAATCAGAGAAAGAAAATTGTCATAAGATCTCTCTGATATGAGGAATTTGAGAGGCAGGCTGGGGGGTTTTGGGGGTAGGGAAGGAAAAAAAAAGAAACAAGATGGGATCAGGAGGGAGATAAACCATAAGAGACTCTTAATCTCAAAAAACAAACTGACAGTTGCTGGGGTTGGGGGAATAGGGATAAGGTGGCTGGGTTATGGACATTGGGGAGGGTATGTGCTGTGGTGAGTGTTGTGAAATGTGTAAGCCTGATGATTTGCAGACCTGTATGCCTGGGACAAATAATACATTGTATGTTAATATAAAAAAATGAGAATGCAAAAAAAAAATAGTATGTATGTTGAATGGCATATTATTTAGCCAGAAGGAGAAGGAGAAGAAGAAAGAAAAAGAAAAAGAAAAAAGTAAGAAATAAAGAAAGAGAAAAAGAGAGAGAGAGAGGGAGAAAGGAAGAAAGGAAGAAAAGGAAAGAAATCCTGCCAGCTGCAATAATATGGATAAATCTGGAAGACATTACGCTAAGTGAAATAAGCCAAATAACAGAAACAGAGAATGGAATGATGACTGCTAGGAGTGGGGGAAAGAAGGAACTGAGAAGATGTAGATCAGAAGGTACAAATTTTCAGTTATAAGAAGAATAAGTTCTGAAAATCTAATTTTTGGCATGGATATCATTAATAATACAGTTTTTATGTACTTAAAATTTGCTGAGTAAATTTTACACATTCCTAACACACACACACACACACACACACACACACACACACACACACACACACACAGAGTTAACCATGGGAAAGACAGATGTGTTAAGGATCTTGATCTTGTTAACCACTCCAGAATGTTTATAAAGTCATTATATTGTATACTTAAAATATATATAATTACATTTGTCAATTATTCCTTAATAAGGTTAGAAAAAAATAAATGGAAAAACATTCATTATCATGGATCAGAAGACTTATTACTTTTAAGTTGATAATATCCCACAAATTGAGTTACAGATTTAATGCAATCTCTATCAAAATTCCAACAGTCCTTCTTTTGAAGAAATTAAAATACTACTTTAAAATTGATAGAACTGAGGGTACAGAGCATAGACAAAAACAGTATTAAAAAGAACTGGGTGTTATACACAAACAATGAATATTGAAACACTGCATCAAAAACTAATGATGTGGGACACCTGGGTGGCTCAGTTGGTTAAGCCGCTGCCTTCGGCTCAGGTCATGATCCCGGTGTCCTGGGATCGAGTCCCACATCGGGCTCCTTCTTCTATGGGGAGCCTGCTTCTCCCTCTGCCTCTGTCTGCCTGTGCTCGCTCTCTCTCTCTCTCTCTCTGACAAATAAATAAATAAAATATTAAAAAAAATAAAAAAAAAACTAATGATGTGGTGACTAACATAACACAATAAAAAATAAATTAAAAAAAAGAAGAAAAACAAAGCTGGAGGACTTTCATTTCCCAATTCTAAAATATACTGCAAAAATTCAGTGACCTAGATAATACGTTACAGACATAAGTATAAACATATATACCAATAGAATATAATCAAGAGCCCAGAAATAAACCAGTGTATTTTTGGTCAACTGATTTCTGACAAGGTGTCAAGACCATCCAATGTGGAAACAGTATTTTCAACAGATGGTGTTGAGACAACTATATTTTCACATGCAAAAGAATAAATTTAGACACCATCTTCACAGAATATACAAAAATGAACTAAAAAATGGGTGAAAATGTACATGTAAGCTAACACTATGAAACTCTCTATTAGAAATAAAGGCAAATCTGCAATTATGATTAGGCAATTTTTTAAAGATATTATACCAACAATAAAATATTTTAAAAATTAGATAAACTTGACTTAGTTCAAAAATAAATTAACAACTTTGGGATTTTTTGGTGTTGAGTTTTATAAATTCTTTATGTATTTTGGATATTAATCCCCTATCAGATATATCAGTTACAAATATATTCTTCTATTCAGCATGTCACCTTTTTTTCTACTGATTTTCGTCACTGTGCAGAAGCTTTTTATTTTGATGTAATTCCAATAGTTCATTTTTGGTTTATTTCCTTTGCTCAAGGAGATAAATCTAGAAAAATGTTGCTATGGCTAATGTCAGAGAAATTACTGCCTCTGCTTCTCCCCTCTCCCCAGGAGTTTTATAATCTCAGGTCTCATATTGAGGTCTTTAATCCATTTTAAGTTTATTTTGGTGAAAGTGTAAGAAAGTGTTCCAATTTCATTTTTTTTTGCATGTAGCTGTCCAGTTTTCCCAGTACTATCAAAAAACCTGTCTTTCTATCATTGAATATTCTTTGTTATAGTGACTGACTGTGTAAGTGTGGATTTATTTCTGGGCTCTCCGTTCTGTTCTATTGATCTCTGTGTCTATTTTTATGCGATTATCATGCTGTTTTGGTTATTACAGCTTTGTACTATATCTTGAAATCCAGAAGCATGTTATCTCAAGCTTTGTTCTTGTTTCTCAAGATTGCTTTGGCTAGTTGTGGCACTTGGTGCTTCCATGAAAATTTTAGGATTATTAGTTCTAGTTATGTAGAATATTCTGTTGGTATTTTGATAGGGATTTCTGCAGCTTGCTTTGGGTGGTATGGATATTTTAATAATATTAATCTTTCCAATTGATTTAAAAACTTAGCAGAAGACCTGAATAGACATTTTTCCAAAGAAAACACAGAAATGTCCAACAAACACATGAAAAGATTCTTGATATCACTAATCATTAGGAAAACGTAAACCAAAACCACAAGGAGATATGACCTCACACCTGTCATAATGGCTAAAATAAAAAAGACAAGAAATAACAAATGTTGTCAAGGATACAAAGAAAAAGGAACACTGTTGGTGGGAAAGGAAATTGGAGCAGCTACTATGGAAAACAGCATGGAGATTTCTCAAAAAATTAAAAATAGAAATACCATATGATCCAATAATTCTAGTACTGGGTATTTAACCAAAGAAAATGAAAACACTGATTCAAAAAGGTATATGCTTCCTTATGTTTATTACAACAATATTTACTATAGCTAAGATATGGAAGCAACTTTTGTCTATCGATAGAAGAATACATAAGGAAAATATATTCATATATATTTATACATGTATATAAATATACATGCTATATATAATATATATATATATATATACACATACATACATAAACATAATGGAATATTACACAACATAAAAAGGATGGGAAGTTACAATTTGTAACAACATTGGTGGACCTATAAGATAATAAACTAAGTGAAATAAGTCAGACTGAGAAAGACAAATACCATATTATCTCACTCACATGTGGAATCTAAAAAACAAAACAAATGAATAAGTGAACAAAAAGCAAAATCAGAACTATAAATACAGAGAACAAACTGATGGTTGCCAGAGGGAAGTGGCGGGGGGTAGAGGAATTGAGCAAAATGGGTGAAGTGGAGTGGGAGATACAGGCTTTCAGTAATGGAATAAATAAGTCACAGGAATAAAAGTCATAGCATAGGGAATATAGTCAATGATATTGTAATAATGATGTATGATGATAGATGGTAGCTATAGTTGTGGTGAGTATAACATAACATAAAGAGAACTTGAAGCACTATGTTTTACATGTGAAACCAATGTAACATTGTCAAATCTACTCAAATAAAAAATAAACATAAAAATACTTTGTGCATCAAAAAGCACTATCCATAAAGTGAAAAACAGCCCACATAATGAGAGAAAATAAGTGCAAGACATATATCAGGTAAAGGCCTATTTAAGAACCAGAATAATGAGAAACCTATGTTCACACAAAACTTGTTCACAAATGTTCATAGCAACGTTATTCGTATTAACTAAAAAAACTGGAATCATGCACATGCTTATCAATTGATGAATAAACTAAATGTGGTAAATACAAAATGGAATATTTTTCAGGCATGAAAAGGAATAAAGTACAATTACATGTTATAACATTTATGAAACTTGAAAACATTATGTTAAATGAAAAAACCTACAGTAGACCATATTCTGTATGATTGCCTTATATGAAATATTCACAATAGATAGGTCCATGGAGAAAGAAAGTTCATGAGTTGCTAGGAAATTAGGAAAAAGAGCTCTTAAAGCTAACTGATAATAGATACAAGAGGTATTCTGGGGGAAAGGTGAGTTATGGAGATGTCCTGGAATCAGATAGATGTAATATTTTCACAGCACAGTATATATGCTAAAAAATCACTGAAGTATAGGGTTTAAAATGATATATTAAAAAAGTCCACACTAAATAACAGCAGACACATAAGATTTTACATACAAGCTTTACCAGATAGTCAAGAAATAATTACCTCAAATTATGTATATAAAAATTTGTTTATATAAAATGTTAAACACAGTTGTACTCTCCACTAATCTTATGAGTCATGTATGACTTCGAGCTCTGATACAGAGAAATCTTCAAAAAACATAATCATTATGGATCAATATTATTTATAATAGGCAAAATAATATTAGCAAGTATTACAAATGTAATTCAAATACACCTTTCTCTCTGTTTGCATGCATTGAATTATGTATATACATATGTATGTATGTAATTGTTTATATAACATTGTGATCAAGCTGGATTCACCTCAGGAATGCAAGAATGGCTTAACATAAGAAAACCAATAAATATATCATATTGAATGGAATGAAGATAAAAACTATCTGCAATAAAATACATAAAATATGACACGATTTATATAAAAGAAAACATTGGAAGCATATTTGTAGTTATATAGGTTTTGTATTTCAACTATGACTTTATAGTTACTAGTCACATCAATATATATAAGTGCATATTGATTTGTTTCAGTTCCATTATCTATAATCTACCTATTATCTATCTATCTATCATCATCATCTATCATCTAGCTATCTATCCATCTATCTATTTATCAAAAGAAGATGGTGATCAACTGAGGGAGATGCTAGGTTATGTATGCAAACTGGAATGTATGAAATGGTTTTTCAGGTGCTCTAATTACATTTTATTTTTAAAGCTGTTTAGTTGGTATGTTGTACTTGTGTACTTTATTGTTTATATTCTTTGTATGTCTTCAGTATTTTATAATAATTTTTTAAAAAATCAAATGCACACACACAAAACAAATGCACAAATCTGACATTATTGTGAACTTTGTCATTTTAATTTTCCAAAATGTCTGATACTGATACATGTACATAATATACTAATGATACATACTTTTCCAAGCTACTAACATTTCTGTCAAAGACCATTCAAATTATATATTTTATCCCAAAATTTATTGATGTGATTAGAAGGAATGATAATAAACATTCTTATGGTAAGGAGCCTTTCCACATGCCACTATAGAGTTTCCTTTTGTTGTACATAAAATTATTACCTGTGAGTTGGGTTGAAGGAATTATTATCTTACTAGCTGGGACCAGAATTGCATTTACATGCTGCTCATATTCATATGGTGCTTTTATGGAGGAAGACAAAGCATCAAAAATATGATGATTTTAGTGGAAATAAGAATGATGAGAATGCCAAAATAAGAGAGTAAAAAAAAGATTATCAAGAGAAATGACAAGGAGGGATAATGGTTCAGTGACAACTCCAGATGAGACATTAAAGGCAATGAAAGGAAGAAAGGAAGATAGGAAAATAAATAGGAAGAGAAGTGAGGAGAGGAAAAGCAATCCCCTAACATGGGAAGAAGGGAGCTACTGCAGAGGAAGATAGCCAACAAGAACTTTCAAGTGTGAGATGAACAAGCACTCATCAGCTGGAGCAATTAAGCATCCAATCCCAAGTTATTTGCATTGCTTTGAACTTCCTCAGTCAGTCAGTAATGTTTGATAATTTTGTGAAGTCTTGTGTGAAGGATGTGAAAAATAATTAGAACATGCAATAAAGAGAAGTGAAGTTAGTCTAGTATTCAACTCCTTACTGACGGCTGTGTAGAGAGCTTAGCATCCTATTTAGGGCACTTTTTCCAGTAGTTCTAAGCAATGGTTTACAGATTATAAGAGAATGCATTTGGCAAGTGGATTTACTCAGTCATAAACACACACACACACACACACACACACACACACACGCATACACACACAGCTTTTCTAAATATATAAGAAAGTAAGTTAGATAAATAAACCAAGTAAGTTAGATAAATAAAGTTATATTTGTATACAAAAACTGAATAATTTCAATTCAATTCTTTAGTTATGTTTTTTTTTCTGTAAAAATATTCACTAATTTAAAACTTATGTATGTTCTTGTGCAAGCCTTCATTTCTACATTCTTTCAGAGTCTGCCAAAGTTAATGTTGTCAGCGAAGTTATTATACAATTTTTTTCAACAAACCCTAGCTATAGTATTATATATATTATGTAGAAATTACCTCTGTATTCTAAATTGGAACTTTATACTAAGTGAAGGTTTCTCTGAAATCATTTTTAAGTTGCAGTTTCTCCATTTCCAAAGAGAAACTATAGTTCATAAGTGAAACTGTTTGCAGGTGCTCTAAGGGATTTAAAGTCAAACTGCACATTTTAAAGTGAACAGTAAAGATTTTGTTTCTGGGGATAAAGATATCTTTCCGTATTTTGACATTCTTACCAAGTTTACTTTTTTTCATAAAAGCAATAATATTACATATCACTATTAATATTAAGGAAGGCAGTTCTCCAGAAGTATATTGCAATGCTTTCAAATTTATGATTAGTTTAGTACAACAACATTTATAGCTCATTTGATTCTTTCCACCATACTGTTTTCTCAGGTGTTTACCTTAGAATAATGTTCTAGATATGAAGAAAAGGAAACAGTGAATGCAATACATTCCTCTTCCAGAATAAAAATATTGACAAATATTAAACAAAACTTAGTAAACAAAAATTAAGTAAAAATAAAAATTTTAATTTAATTTTAATTTTAAACAATTAAAAATTAAGTAAACAAAAGGAATAAAAATAAATGATTGGTGGTGGGGTGGGGGATGTGGAAAATTTTAACAAAATTTTCTATTGATCAAAATATTCTGTTTATAAAGCAAAGGATATAATTTTAATTATTTATTTGACAGAGACTACAAGCAGGCAGAGAGGCAGGCAGAGAGAGAGGAGGAAGCAGGCTCCCCGTGGAGCAGAGAGCCTGATGTGGGGCTCGATCCCAGAACCCTGGGATCATGACCTGAGCTGAAGGCAGAGGCTTTAACCCACTGAGCCATCCAGGTGCCCCAAGCAAAGGATATTTAAGGTTATCTTTCTATACCTTGAAAAGTTGTGCATTATTCCAGAGAAACTCTCTCTGATAACCTCTCTCTAATAAAATGTAATTACAAGAATTATGGAACCACTAATCTGAATTAAGACCCTTTTTTTCCTTAGAAAATGATCAAAGTTGACCCAGTAGTTGAGTGAAATTTTATGGATGGGCACAGCACCTGGATAATTTAAAATTTGATGATAATATCCCAAATGCCCAATTTGGCTCCATGTGATCTACTAATAAAAATGAAAATGTTCATGACATATAAGCCAATTTACTGGCAACTAATGACTCCAGTCTGTTAGAACATTCAGCTTTATAGCTATGCCTACCATTTCTTAAAATTAATGGTTTGGACTTTTAGTTCTTTAAGATTTTCTGGAGACAAAAATTTAAAACATTATTTTTACTAGTGATTATTCTTCACTATTTCTTTCATTAATTTGTCTCAGTGTTTACCTCAAATAGTGGACATTTCTGATGGGAAAAATAGAGGAAATAAGGAACTTTCTTTAATATTAACATATATCCACATTGGCATGTATGTATACACATTGATTAAAAATTGAAAACAGATAAGTGGAAAGATATTCCATGCTTACAAATTGGAAGAAATAATATTGTTAAAATGTCCATATTATCCAAAGAAATCCACAGATTCAGTGCAATTCCTATGAAAACTCCAATGGCATTTTTTCATAGAAATAGAAAAAAAAAATCCTAAAATTTGTGTAGAACCACAAAAGATAGTCAAGGCAATCCTTAGAAATAATAACAGAGCTGGAGACAACAAACTTCCTGACTTTAAACTACATTGCAAAACTTTAGTAATCAAAAGAGTACACCATTGACATAAAAACAGACATATAGACCAATGGAATGGAATAGAGAGCCCAGACTAAACCCAAATATATATGATCAATTAATTTACAACAAAGGAGCCAAGAATATACAATGGAGAAAGGATAGTCAATTTAATAAATGGGTTGGGAAAACTTAACATCCACATGTGAAGGAATGAAACTAGACATTCATAAGAATTATCTTGAAATGGATTAAAGACTTGAACGTAAGACCTGAAACCATAAAACACCTAAAAGAAAATAAGGGGTAAGCTCCTTGACATGAATCTTGGCAATTATTTTTTGGATTTAACATCAAAAGTGAAGACAACAAAAACAAAAGTGAACAAGTGGAACTACATCAAATTAAAAAGTTTCTGCTCATAAAAAAATTATCCATCAACAAAATGAGAAGACAACCTACTGAATGGGGAAAAATATTTACAAATCATATATATATGATAAGGAGTTAATATCCAAAAAATATAAAGAACTCACATAACTTAATAGAAAAAATGTAATCTAATTTTTAATGGAGGACATATATAGACACTTTTCCAAAGAAAACATATAAATGGCCAAGTACAATAAAAGGGGCTCAGTATCACTAATCAGCAGAGAAATGAAAATCAAAATCACATGAGATATCATGTAATAAATGCTGGAAATGTAAGTTGGTGTGACCACTGTGGAAAATAACGTGTAGGTTTGTAAGAAATTAAAAATGCAACAGCCATATGATCCAACAATTTCACTTTGGGGTATATATCTGAAGAGAATAAAATCACTGTCTTGAAGAAATAGCTACATTTCCATGTTCTTTGCAGAATTATTTATAATAACCAAGACACAGACAACCTAGGTGTCCATCAATAAATGAATGGATAGATGAAATGTGCTACACACACACAGGCACACACACACATACACGCTTGAATATTATTCAGCTATTAAAAAATAAGGAAGTCCTGCCATTTACCACGACATGAATGGACCTTGGGGACATTATGCTAATTAAAATAAATCAAAGAAAAATAAATATGTGTGATCTCAATTATATGTGAAATCTAAAAAACAAAACCTCATGGAAACAGAGAACAGATTGGTGCTTGCCAGAGGGCAAGGGGTGTAGGGATTGGGAAATGTGTTAAGATGGTAAAAAATTACAAACTTCCAGTTATAACCAGCTATAAGATAATGAGTTCTGGGAATGTAAGGTAAGCACAATTACTACAGTTACCATTCTATTGTATGTTTGAAAGTTGCTAAGAGAGTAGATCTTAAAGAGCTTGAATATCTTGTCACTATGTGAGGTGATGAATGTTAACTAAATTTTTTTGTGGTGACCATTTCAACAATATGTACATATATTAAACCATTATGTTGTACACCTCAAATTAATACAATGTTGCATGTCAATTATATCTAAATAAAGCTTGGTGGGGGGAGAAATTTACTTTAAAAATGCACAGTTGAAGCAAGATAGCTTCTCTGTAAACATAATGCATACTAAAAAAAGATTCTTTGGAATAATTAACACCACAAACTATACAGGTAACCATTTATAAATGTATTTTTCTAAAGCTTTGAAAGTCCTTATTGAGATTTAGTGAGTCTGGAAAATTGTTTACAGTGAATAGAAAAAGATAAAGAGGGGGAGTATGTGGAGACACTACTGTTGCTCGATAGCACACAAGTCCTAATAATAGGAGGCAGTGCAATGACAAAGAAGTTTATATTATTTAATGAACTTTCATCATGATAGCTCATAATCAGAATTGTGCAAAAGCCTGTAGTACAGGCTGTTTCACATTTAGGTAATTAGAAAATTGCCTCTATCTCTATCTAAGTCATAAACTCTTAGGGAATATTGTACCTTTTGTGATATACACATAGTATATATATACATATACACATTTAGTGGTCACTCAGGAAATACTTATAGATGAAATTGTTTATCATACAGCAAAAAACTTGAAGTTAAACTCTGAACTAAAGAATATTTAATAAAATTTCCTTTATTGAGAATTTTTTTTTCCCTATAGAGAACAGCTTAGTGATTGCAAAGATTTAGGTGGTAGAGGATGGGAATAAGCTTGGCATCTTAGCTTTATGTACTCTATCTTCATCTACTTGGACATGCTGACTGAATGAGAGCAATGAGAGCAATTAACGGTTAGTAATGCTTTTGATAAAACCCGAACTGTCTATGGATCCATCTGGGGAGAGGGGTTAATGGAAAAGACATAAATTATCTCCTGGGTAAATAACCCATTTTTTCATTAAACATAACACACACACATACACACACCCCAGAACATTGATGAACAGATATTGCTATTAGAGATTTTTTACTCAGAACCTAGTATGGATGACAGAAGACTGAAATACAGAAGGGAAATTGGTCTTCATAATAAAATAAGCATTTTTATCCTTCCCTGCTAGGTCATAGGGAAGAAAGCAAGGTTTGAAGTCACATTAGGACAAATGATGGAGAGATTTTTTTTTCTATTTTTAATTTTTTTTAATTTTTTATTTTTTTATAAACATATAATATATTTTTATCCCCAGGGGTACAGGTCTGTGAATTGCCAGGTTTACACACTTCACAGCACTCACCATAGCACATACCCTCCCCAATGTCCATAACCCCAACCCCCTCTTCCAACCCCCCTCCCCCCAGCAACCCTCAGTTTGTTTTGTGAGATTAAGAGTCACTTATGGTTTGTCTCCCTCCCAATCCCATCTTGTTTCATTTATTCTTCTCCTATCCCCTTAACCCCCCATGTTGCATCTCCACTTCCTCATATCAGGGAGATCATATGATAGTTGTCTTTCAATGGAGAGATTTTTTTTAAGGCTTTAATCCAACATATTAAACCTCTATTAATTTGACAAACATTGTCCTTAATACACACATAGTAGAGACCCTTCTTTATGTTCTTTACATTATAGAGAAACAAGAAATAGATATATTAAACAAATAAATTAATATATACAATGTCAAGTGACAATATTCAATGTGAAATGATAAATACTATGGGGAAGATCCTTTTTCTTATTTTAAAATTGATCTCATTTTTTAAAAGTTCTTTATGTAATAAATGCATTAATACTTTTTAGTCATATATATTTCAAATGCTATTTTTCCTAAATTTATTCCCTTTTTTCCCTAAAGAAAGAAAAATGCAATTTGATTATATTCTTCTGGGAAATGATGTCTTTAATCTATGCATATAATCAAGGGCTTCTTGTGCTCCAAACTCAATCATTAATTTTCAGATTATCTGTATATCTGTATATTAAATTGAAGCTATGATGAGATGCTCATAATTAATTCAATCACCAAATATCTTTAAAAGTATAAACTGTGGAGGCACTTGGGTGGCCCAGTTGTTAAACATCTGCCTTCGGCTCAGGTCATGATCCCAGAGTGCTAGGATTGAGCCTCACATGAGCTTTCTTGCTCCACAGGAAGCCTGCTTCTTCTCCCATTCCCCCTGCTTGCATTCCATCTCTTGCCGTGTCTCTCTCTGTCAAATAAATAAATAAAATCTTTTAAAAATTAAAAAAAAATAAAGCATAGACTGTAGAGCACTGTAAAATCAAGTAACAGGTATTGTCATTCATTTTAATATGGTTTTACTGAGAGTGCTATTGTTTATTTGCTTGGTAATATCCTTGTCAATGATAAATTTTTGTTGTTATAGTCCACATGAAATTTCAACTAAATCTTGCACTTTTTTTTCTCTCAATTCTGGAATGACTAAAAAAATCTTGTTTTCTTCATTAGTTTTCATGAAAGCTAAGTAAAATAGCAATTTACATGCATATTCAGATAGGCAACATGCCGCTTCCTAACTCTAAAAGGGTATGTGATTTTTTAAAATGATATTTATGAAAAATTAGAGCTTTTAGACTTATTGAATTTCCTGTTCATCCATGCAAACTTGACATCACCACTGACTGACCTCCAATGGTCATTAGGAATTTGTATTTTAAAGAATTAGAGAAGAAATTAAAATTTAAACATGAAATAGTATAGTATCTACTAAAAAAACTTATCTTAAGAAGCACAAATTAAATAAAGGATAGCATTATGTGAAGATAAAATCATTAGAAATGCAATTTAAGATGTGCATAAGACCTATGGTTTAAAGTCTCCATTTTAACCCTGATTATATAAATGTGAATTTGAATATGTTTAGATCTTAATGAACAGAGTAGGATCAGTTGTAGTTCAAGAAATTTTAAGAGTTCCAACCTTGATTATAATGCGCCATGTCTTTCAGGAAGAATACCACACTCTAGTACAAAATCTAAAGATATTTATTGATGACAGTCTAAAAATTTTCCAAAATATAGACCAGTTGAGATCTTTCTACAGAATTTTTATTATGGTCTTATGTGATGGCAGCAATTTTTCTAGCTGAGAGAGGATATTAGGACTTTGAATTCTCTATGTGGGTGAATCATATATCCTTGCAAAGGTAATGTGAGGTGTTTTGAAAATAGATCCATCATACTGTAGTAGTGAGAAATAAATGTATGTCTTGTAATTTAACTTTTATGAATAAAGTGAATTCTAATCAAGAATCATTATGCAACTTGGCAATATGTACTTTCTTTTAATGATGAACCAAAATTAGAAGGTAAGTACTCAATTTCTTTGCAATAACGCAGTGTTCTACAGACAAAGAAAACAGATTTGAGATCAAATGATAATTTTTAGGGAAGTGCAGTTTAGAACTGTCTCTCAGCCACAGAATTTTTCATAAAACTTTATAAGGTATCCCTGTTAGCCTTTGTTATGTGTAGTTTTAAAGCTTCTCCTTAGCGTGTTTTTATTCAAAAAGGAAAGGAAAGGTAGGTAAATAGAAGAAGCTGCAATAATCTGTATATGCCCTGGAAGAAAAGAAGGATCATGACTAGCAGTCATTGTAATAGTGGTAACAGCAGCAGCAGGAGCAGCAGCAGCAGCAGTGGAAGGGACAAGAGTCCTCCCTTCTTTCCTTCCTTCATTTATTTCTTCCTTCTTTTCTTCATTCATTCCTTTCTTCCACCCTATATTGCTTTTCTCTTTCTTTCTCTCTCTCTCTTTCTTTCTTTCTTTCTTCCAATTTGATAGTTTAATAGATGGTAGGTTATCAGTGCCAGATGCCTTCCTCTGAAGGTGAATGCTTTTACTTCATTTCAGCTGGAAGTTCCCAGAGAAGCAGAATAGAGTAACTCTGGATTCTAACTGAAAGAATTTCAAAATCTAACCTCTGTTGCCTAATAGTTGCATTTTGTTTTGTTTTGTTTTAAGTTGGTCCTTCCAAACATTTGTTATAAGTATTTCCCAGTGATGTAATAAGGGAAGAAATAATACATCCTGATTTATGGGTTTCAGTGAGGATCAAATTTTAAAATATGTTTAAAATAGTCAGACCATGCCTGACACATTAAGCACACAAAAACAAAGTTAGCTTCTATCATACTCTCCTTTATTGTTGAGGAAACTAAAACTTAAAATTTTTGAATAACATTCTATATAACTAACTAGTTTCAAAGCCAGGATTGACCCCAAGTTTTCTATGATTGTCAAATGTGACTTGTTGCTTTTTTAATTTGTCATTTGTAGGCATTAGAATTATGAGATATTTTTACTTCATGGACTTCATAATCTAATTTATAATCTCATTTAATTAATTAATTTTGCTCCTTGTTTGTTTGTAAAAACAAACAAACAAACAAAAATACCCTACAACCCAGCAATTGCACTATTAGATATTTAAACAGAGATACAAAAATACTAATTTGAAAGGATACATGTACCTTTATGTTTATAATGGCATTATCTACAATAGTTAAATTATACAAAAATAGCTCAAGTGTCCATGGACTGATGAATTTATAAAGAAGAAAGGATATGTATATATAATGGAATATTATCCAGCCATAAAAAGAATGCGATCTTGCCTTTTTCAATGACATGGAGAGTAAAATGCTGAGTGAAATAAGAGTCTGAGAAGGACAAATACTAGGTCATATGATTTCATCCATATATGGAATTTAAGAAACAAAACAAATGGCAAAGGGAAAAAGAGAGAGAGAGAGAGAGGCAAACCAAAAAATAGTCTCTTAACTATAGATAACAAACTGAGGGTTACCAGAGGAGAGAAAGATGGATGGATGTGTAAACAGGTAATGGTGATTAAGGAGTACACTTGCTGTGATGAGCACCAGACATTGATTGTATAGGAGTGTTGAATTACCATATTATATACTTGAAACTAATGTTACATTATTTGTTAACTAACTGGAATTTAAATAAAAACCTTAAAAAAGAGTCATGCTGTCTTTTTATAAACACAGATGATTTATGTTTTTCATTATTGGCATAGGATTATTTTTTTGCTCTGAGTTCATGCTGAATTATCAATATTTTCTCCAAGTGAAAGTTTCTCTATAACTTGTGTTCACAACCTTCTGTTTTATTGTTTTTAGTTACCGATAAAAGCAAAGCTAACTTGGTATTCCAACAAGCAACTCTGTTTTACATTAACTCCGTGTTATATATTTACTTACTTCATTGTATTTATGAAAAGCAGTGAATAGAGAGGCCTACTTTTCTGAGTAAAAAATAATTTTGCTTAATATTAATAAAGAAAATAAGGAATTTTTAAAAAAATTACTAAACTCACTATGGAGTGAGAATAATGAATTATACACTAAATAGTTAGCATATACCCAAGTGCAGATGCACACATAGAGTAAATTACAAGAATTATATAATATGATTCTGGTGTGAATGTAAATGATTGGGAACTAGAGCAATAACACATTTCAAATCAGACAAGATGGACTACTTTGGATCTGTTGTTAATTTTTTACATTTTTATTTACAATTTCTCCAGCTAGACTCTTTTTTTTGTAATTAAATGCTTTAAATTGTGTGTGTGTGTGTGTGTGTGTGTTTTGTCATTGTTGTTTTGTCTATGGAAATACGTATGGAAAATTGATAATATGCCTCAGGTCATACAGTTGGAAACCAAAAAATATTGTACTTGAACCTGGAACATTTGACACATAGCCTGGTACTTTTTGCTAAATGATCTTCTTCACAAGCCAAATTACTGACTTTTGGGAAATCAGGAGTGTAACAGAAATGAATATTACATTTGATGCAGAATATTGGGATATTTGGAGTCCCCAGTAAATATGTAAACAGCTCTTTTGAATTAAAAACCTTTGAAAATGGTTCTGAGGTAACTTGCAAGTTGTTACCTTACCCTGTCTTATCTGTGCATATCATATTATACTAGCATGTTTGAGAATTAGCTATAGTCTGTCTGCAAAAGCAAAGGTGATTATGTGTGTCTATGTATGCTGACGAGTACAAGAATGATCATTTGAATGGATTTAAAATCACTCTCAATTTAAAATGTTTAACATTTAAAAATGTTAAATTAACTTTATCTAATTTAAAACATCAGAAGACACAAATTTACCAATATCTGTTATTTTCTCCACTTAGAAGCTTGTATTCGCCAACATCATTAAAGCTTAGATTCTTTCTGTGTTTCCACTTCATTATTCTTTATAATATCATTGATGTCCTTTTAAAACAAACATCCTCTGCACAGATACTCCAAGGAACGATCATTTGTGGGAGATTGTGAGCCAATGGTAAAAAGGTTTGAAGATGCAGAGAGAAAGAATGGTTGATATATCTTATCATAAACTTCTCACATCGTCACTTATATTACTTTTTTTATTATTATTTTAAGGAGGAGTTAAGATGGTGGAAGAATAGGGAGATCCTACCTAAGCTTCCTCATCCCTAGAATACAGCTAATTATCAAATCATTCTGAACACCAAAAAAATCAATCTTAGATCTGAGATAACAAAACTGCAAGTCTTCAAGTAGAAAACTGGCCATTTTCTGGAAGGTATGGGTTTATTTTAGGGAGATATAACAAAGGATGCTGCAGAGTGGAGGGAGCCAGGTTTATGAAGGCTACCACAAAGTATTATAAAAAGTAGTGAGTAAAATATGAAATTTTAGAAGTCTGCTGCCAATGAGGTCATGCTTGACTTAAAGGTGCTCAGGTGGAGAAGTAAGGCAGAGACCCAGGGGTGGACAGCATGGTCTGAGGATCCCCCTGGTCATAAGAGGAATGGGTGGTGCCAACATGTTGCACTGTTCCCAGGCATAGGAGCAGGGCCTCCGGCTGAGGGTAGCTAGGCTGTGTGCTGGCTCTCTGCTCTACCTTGTCATAAATACTGAACCACTGCACAAACAAACAGCAAAAACATGGCAAGACCCTCCTCCAGAGGATCAGCCTGGGTTGACACCACAGGAGCCTCTCAAACTTGGAGTTTAGAAACCCAGCCATGCACCTGAGATAAAAATAGCTCAGACACAAAAAGGATGAAGGCAGGCATCTGAGAGAAGCCAGGTACACAAGACAGGTGATTTGATTGCTCTTCTGTGAAGGCTGCCTGAGGATTGGAGGGCACAAACTCTCAGCTTCCTGCCCATCAGGGCTGAAATCTTCTGGAATAAAACAACACCACCTAGTGGAGATGAGATGTGCTTACAATAAACCTAACCCCTTACCCTTATTGGTATACATCTCCACGAGGCAAGTAGGTCTGCAAATCAACAGGCCAGAAGAGAATGGGAAGATATATTCAAGGTACTGAATGGGAAAAAATATGTAGCCAAGAATACTTTATTGATAGCAAGGCTGTCTTACAGAATCTAAGGAGAGATAGAGTTTCCCAGACAAACAAAAACTGAGGGAGTTCATGACCACTAAATCAACCCTGCAATAAATATTAAGGGGGAATCTTTGAGTGGGGGAAAAAAGACCAAAAGCAAGAAAGAGTAAAAAAAGAACATCAACAGAAACAACAAATCTACAGGTAACACAGTGTCAATAAATTCATATGTATCAATAATCACAGTGAATTTAACTGGGCTAAATACTCCAAATAAAAGACATAGGGTATCAGAATGGATATTCTAAAAAAAGAAAAAAAAAAAAGAAGACCCACATATGTATATATGCCTATAAAGGACTCATTTTAGACCTAAATACACCTGCAGATTGTGAGTGAGGAGATGGAGAACCATCTATCATGTTAATGAACATCAAAAGAAAGCCAGAATAGCCCTACTTCTATCAGGCAAGCTAGATTTTTAAACCAAAGACTATAACAAGAGATGAAGAAGGGCATTTATATCATAATTAAGGAGTCTGTCCATCAAGAAGATCTGACAATAGTTAATATTTATGCCCCTCATTTGAGAGCACCCAAATATGTAAATTGATTAATAATAAACATAAATAAATTCATTTATAAAAATATAATAACAGTAGGGGACTTTAACATCCATTTACAGAAATGGACAGGTCATCTAAGCAGTAAATCAATAAGGAAAATATTGGCTTTGAATGACACTGGAATGGATGGACTTAACAGATATATTCAGAACATTTCATCTAAAAGCAGCAGAATACACATTCTTTTCAAGTGCACATGAAACATTCTATAGAATAGGTCACATACTGAGTCATGTATCAGATTTCAGCAAGTACAAGAAGATTGAGTCCATACTGTGAATATTTCAAGATCATAATGTTATGAAACTTGAACCATAAGAAAAGTTTAGAAAACTACAAATTCGTGGAAGTTAAAGAACATTCTACTAAAGAATGAATGGTTTAACAAGGTAGTTAAAGAAGAAATAGAAAAGTAAATGGGAGCAAATTAAAATAAAAACACAACGGTCCAAAACCTTTGGGATACAGCAAAGTCATTCTTAAGAAGGTAGTTTATGGCAATACAAGCCTACATCAAGAGGGAAGAAAAGTCTCAAGTACACAACCCAACCTTACATCTAAAGGAAGTAAAAAGGAACAGCAAAGTAAAACCTAAACCTAATAGAAGAAGGGGGATAGTTAAGATTAGAGCAGAGGGGCGCCTGGGTGGCTCAGTGGATTAAGCCGCTGCCTTCGGCTCAGGTCATGATCTCAGGGTCCTGGGATCGAGTCCCGCATCGGGCTCTCTGCTCAGCAGGGTGCCTGCTTCCCTCTCTCTCTCTCTCTCTGCCTGCCTCTCCGTCTACTTGTGATCTCTCTCTGTCAAATAAATAAATAAAATCTTTAAAAAAAAAAGATTAGAGCAGAAATAAATGATATAGAAGCTAACAAACAAAAAACAATATTGCATGTCAACAAAGCTAAGAGCTGGGTGTTTGAGAAATTAATAAAACTGATAAAGTCCTAACCAAAATTATCAAAAGGGAAAGATAAAGGACCTAAATAAATAAAATCATGAATGAAAGGAGAGAGATCACAACCAACAACACAAAAATACAAAAATTTTAAGAAAGTATGTGAAAAATTTTATGCCAACAAATAGGGCAATCTGGGAAAAGAGAACAAATTCCTAGAAGCTTACAAACTACCAAAACTGAAACAGAAAAATAGAAATTTGAACAGACCCATAACAAGCAAAGAAATTGAATCAGAAAACAAAAATATCCTAACAAACAAAAACCCAGGGCCAGATGGCTTTCTAGGGGAATTCTACCAGGCATTTAATAAAGAATTAATACCTATTCTTCCCAAACTTCCCCCAAAAAATAGAAACAGAAGGAAAACTTCCAAACTCATTCTATGAAGCCAACATTACCTTGACTCTAAAACCAGGCAAAGACCACACTAAAAATGAGGATTATAGGCCAATATCCCTGATAAAAATGAATACAAAGATTTTCAACAAGATTCTAGCAAATTGAATCCAACAATACATTAAAGGAATTATTCACCATGCTCAAGTGGGATTTATTCCTATTTATTCATGATTGTTTCAATATTTGCAAAGCGATCAACATGATATATCACATTAGTAAAAGAAAGGATCAGAACCATATGATCCTCTCAATAGATGCAGAAAAAGCCTTTGACAAAATACAGTAGCAATTCTTAAAAAAAAACCCTCAACAAAGTGGAGGAAAATGAAACATCTTAACATTATAAAGGCCATATATAGATAACCTACAGCCAATATCATCCTCACTGGGGAAAATCTGAGAATTTTCCTCTAAGGTCAGGAGCAAGACAGGGATATCCACTCTCACCATTGTTATTCAACATAGTTCAGGAAGTCCTAGCCACATCAGACAACATAAAGAAATAAAAGGCATTCAAGTCAGCAAGGAAGGAGTCAAACTTTCACTATTTGCAGACAACATAATAGTCTATAGGAAACTAAAAACATGCTACCAAAAGATTGTTAGAACTAATACATGATTTCAGCAAAGTTGGATGATATAAAATCAACATGCAGAAATCTGTTGTATTTCCATACACCAATAACAAAAACAGAAGAAAGGGAAATCAAGGAATCAATCCCATTTACAATTGTACCAAAACCAATAAGATACCTAGGAATAAACCTAGCCAAAGAGAGAAAAGATTTTACTCTGAAAACTATAGATCACATATGAAATGAATTGAAGTGGACACGAAGAAGTGGAAAGACATTCCATGCTCATGTATTGGAATAATAAACATTGTTAAAATGGCTATACTACACAAAGCAATCTACACATTTAATCCAGTACCTACCAAAATGCCACTAGCATTTTTCACAGAGCTAGAACAAATAATCCTGTAATTTTTGTATTTGTATGGAACTGCAAAAGACCCTAAAAGACAAGCAATCTTGAAAAATGGAGACATCACAATCCTGAATCTCAGGCTATATTACAAAGCTGTAGTCATCAAGACAGAATGGTACTGGCACAAAAACAGACACACAGATCAAAGGAACAGAAGAGAAAATCCAGAAATGGACCCACAATGGTATAGCCAACTAATCTTCAACAAAGCAGGAAAAAAGACAGTCTCTTCAAAAATGGTGTTGGGAAAACTGGACATCAACATGCAGAAGAATGAAACTGAACCATTTCTTTATACAGTATACAAAAATAAAGTGAAAACAGATGAAAAACCTAAATGTGAGACAGGAAACCATCAAAACAGGAGAACACAGGCAGCAACCTCTTTAAACTAAACTGTAGAAACTTCTTACAAGACATACTGCCTGAGACAAAAGAAACAAAAACAAAAATGAACTAGTGTAACTCCATCAAGATAAAAACTTCCATACCACAGAGGAAACAACCAACAAAACTAAAAGTCAGCCTATAGAATGGGAGAAGATATTTTCAAATGACATATCTGATAAAGGGTTAGTATCCAAATTCTATAAAGAACTTAGAAAACTCAATACCTAAAAACAATCTAATTAAGAAATGGGCAGAAGACATAAAGAGACATTTTTCCAAAGAACACATCCGGATGGCCAACAGACACATGAAAAGATGCTCAACATCACTCATCATCAGGAAAATATAAATCAAAACCACTATGAGAGAGCCCAGATATCCATCAACAGATAAATAGATGAAGAAGATGTGAGATATATAGATAGATATAGATAGATATAGATATAGATATAGATAGATAGATGATATAGAGATGGATATATAGATATAGATGATATAGATATAGATATATAATGAAATATGAAGCCATTAAAAATGAAATCTTCCCATTTACAGTGATATGGATGGAACTAGAGGGTATTATGTTAAGTGGAATAAGTCAATAAGGGAAAGACAATTATCATATGATCTCAATTAAGTGTTGAATTTAAGAAATAAGGCAGAGGATCATAGGGGAACAGAGGAAAAAATAAAACAAGGTGAAACCAGAGAGGGAGACAAATCATAAGAGACTCTTAAGTACAGGAAACAAAGAAAGGGTTGCTAGTTGGGAATGGGGTGTAGGGATGGGGTAACTGGGTGATGCACAATGGGGAGGATACACGTAGAAAGTGAGCACTGAGTACTATTATAAGACCGATGAATCACAGACCTGTACCTCTGAAACAAATAATACATTATATGTTAATTAATTAAATTTAAACTATATATATATATATATATATATATATATATATATATATGTAACCAACAAAAAAAAACACCTATGAAATTCCACCTCACACATCTCAAAATGGTAAAAATTTAACAAGGCAGGAAACAACAGGCAAAGACATGGAGAAACTTACACTATTGGTTTATTGGTGGGAATGCAAACTGATATAGCAACTCTGGAAAGCAGTATGGAGGTTCCCCAAAATTAAAAATAGAATTGCCCTATGACCCAACAATTGCATTACTAGGTATTTACCCAAAGGATATAAAAATATTGATTCCAAGGGGCATGTGTACCCTGATGTTTATAGTAGTTGTATCAACAATAACCAAATATGGAAAGAGCCCAAACATCCATTGGCTGATGAACTAACATACACTCTCTCTCTCTCTACATATATATATATATATATATATATATATATATATATATATATATATATATACTGGATTATTATTCATCCATCAAAGAGAATGATACCTTGCCATTTACAATGATATGTATAGAAGTAGAGTGCATTATGCTAAGCAAAACAAGTCAGAGAAAGACAAATACCATATGATTTCACTCACATGTGGAATTTAAGAAACAAAACAAATGAACATGGGGAAAGGGAAAATAAGAAAGAGAGGGAAGTAAACCAAAAGAGACTCTTAACTATAGAGAATAAACTGAGGGTTGATGAAGGGGAGGTGTGCAAGAGATGGGCTAAATGGATAATGGGTATTTAGGACTTGTTTTGTTGAGCATTGGGTCTTATATGTAAGTGATGAGTCACTAATTTCTACTCCTGAAACCAATATTACATTATATGTTTAACTAACTGAATTCAAATAAAAATTTGCAAAATTAAATAAACAAGTAAATAAGTAAATTTAGAACAGTACACACACACACACACCTGAGCTCATTTCCTTTGATTATGTTGAGCTTTACCATATAGCTCATTCTTGATTTGGGTATAAATGGTCCTTTTGGAAAAAGGTGAGCAGCCTATTATGGCAGATATGTTTCTGTTTCTATGTCTTTCCCGAACTCTATTTAATGTTCATTTGAGGGTCCCCTGGGGATCATAAGTAGGCATAATGGATTTTAGAAACAACAACAAAAAAAACTTTGAAATGGGCTAAATCAATATATCACTTGAGTAAAATCCAAGGACAATTTGTATATAAGTCTGAAAAGTAATCATTTATACTGTTTTTCATCTCCTTTTCTCTGCTACTGTGTTGCATAGCATTGTATATCAGTGCATGTACTATAGTACTTCAACATGACTCCAATGACAAATGCTTAAGAGCTTTAATAGCTTAATGACAACATTTTATATAAAAGTCAAATTCTTTTATATCATTAAAATGTCAGAAAAATTTTAAGACTAAAAGATTAGTTCTTTTGAAAGTAAAAGTCCAAATATATTCAAGCATGCACACATACACACACACACACACACACAAAATAAATAAGTAACTTAAGGTCAAAGAAATACTTAACTCTCCCAAGTGTAAAGTATTTACTTAATTTAAATCTTTACTTCAAATTCTTATATTAAACTTTTAAAATTTCCCCAAAGTTGTTATTCTTTTTTTTAAAGATTTTATTTATTCATTTGACAGAGCGATACAGGACCTGAAGTCATTACCTGAGCTGAAGGCAGCTGCTTAACTGACTGAGCCAACCACGCACTCCCCAAATTTATCATTCTATTCAGTCTCAGAGTGAAACCTTCCTCATACCTTGAATAAAAGAAAAGTACCTTCATCAACAGTTTTTTTTTCTGAGAACATTTCATTCAAGGTCTCATAAATATATGAAAATAGAATTGCCCTATGACCCAAAAATTGCATTAATAGGTATTTACCCAAAGGATATAAAAATGTTGATTCCAAGGGGCATGCGTACCCTGATGTTTATAGTAATTGTATCAACAATGTAATTAATGAAGTTCACTACTAAATTTTTCAAAAAAGTTCTAAAGTATTTTAAAATTATTTAAAGGAAGACACTTTCATATTTACCAAATTCATATCCAAGCCATAGAATTGTCATATCAAGCATTTGTGCTTCAAAAGGTCATTGCTTACTAGTGGTTGATACTACGTGACTCTACCTGAGAAATCATAAATCTGGGTCAAGAAATGGTTTATTACCAGCATATCCACATGCCACTTCTAGATCATTCCTTCTTTCTCCTTCTCAAATGTAAACACTATCTTGAATTTTTAAATTTATAGATGTTTGTCACTTTGGGAACTCTAAAAAGTGGTACCATATGGTGTCTATTCTTTTGTGTGTAGCTTTTATTCACTCAACATTTTGCATATGATATTAATCCATGTTCTTCCTGGTATATGTTTATTGTTACTGCTATGTAGTATTTCATTGTATGAATAAAAAATTGAATTTATTCATTCAAATGTTGATGGGTATTTGGGTTTCTTCCAAATTGGTATTCTTCCAAATGGTGCAGCTAAGAAAAATTTATACATATATTTTGTTGCTTATGTGAATGTATATTGAGTATAAACCTAGGAGTAAAAATTCAGGGCCATTGGGTAGGTATATGTGCAATGCTGACAGACAATGTCAAAATAGTTTTCTTAGTGGCTGTACCAAATTACACTCCCAACAGATGTTCAAGGAAATTAGTTTGCTAAGACTGTTTATCATGAATGGATGTTGAATTTCATTACATGTTTTTTTTTTCTGAATCTAATGTAATAATCAATTATTATTCTTCTTTATTCTGTTAATATGTTGAATTACAATAATAGATTTTCAAGTGTCAAAACAATGCTGCATTCCTGCAGGGGAGGAAAAAAAGTTGGTTTGCTTATGGCATATTATCTATCTGTCATCTATCATCTGTCTATTGCTGCATACATAGTTAGTATATACATTTTTTAAAGACTTTATGTATTCATTTGACAGAGAGAAAGAGTACAAGCAGGGTGAATGGCAGGAGAGGTAAAGGGAGAAGTAGGAAGAGAGAGAGGAAGAAGCACGCTCTCCACTGAGCACAAAGCCTGATATGGGGCTGGATTCCAGGACCCTGGGACCATGACCTGAGTCAAAGGCAGATATTTAACTGACTGAGCCACCCAGGTGCCCCTATACTTAGTATATTGATTAAGATTTTACAACCATGATCAAAAATGAGATTAATGTCCTTTTTTTCTTAAAATTTCCTGTCATATCTATAACAGGTTTTTATAATAAATGTAGGCTAATGTCATGAAACAATACAATAATTGATCATGTTATTCTGATTTCTGGAAGTGTTGGCATTTTAAAATATTTATTTATTTATTTAGCAATGTTAGTTGAATTTACTATTGAAACCATCTCAGTGTGAAGGTTATGGAAATGTGTTTGTGACAATTTTTTTTTAAAGATTTTATTCAGTTATTTGACAGAGAGAGAGATCACAAGTAGGCAGAGAAGCAGGCAGAGAGAGAGAGGAAGGGAAGCAGGCTCTCCGCTGAGCAGAGAGCCCGATGCGGGGCTCGATCCCAGGACCCTGAGACCATGACCTGAGCCGAAGGCAGAGGCTCAACCCACTGAGCCACCCAGGCGCCCCTGTTTGTGACAATTTTTAATTATGAATTTGTTTGCTGTTCCAATGATCAGTTTCTGGATAAGAACATATGTCCAAGTTTAACAGCTCTAAATGATAATTTTGTATTGTGGGTCAGGAATTTGGGGACAGCTTATCTGGGTTCATTTATGGGATAACTTTATCCCAGCCAAATACTGGCTGAGGATGCAGTTCCTTGAAGATTCAGTAAGGCTAACATCGAACATGTCTCACTTATATTGCTTTGACTTCATGCTGGTTTTCTGTAGGGAGCTCATCTGAAGCTTTCAAGTGTTTATGCATGGCCTCTCCAGACAGCAGTCTCAGAATAGCTGAACTCACATGGTGACTGGCTTTACCCAGAACAAGGGTCCCATAATAAACAGGCAGAAGCTGCATAGCCTTGAATTTTGTCTTGATGAGCTATCAGTTACTGAGGGAGATATGTTAAAATGTCTCAATATGAAATCTTCTGCTATTTCTCTCTGCAGTTTCACAAATTTAAAAAAAAAAGTTGTTCTTACACTTGTTCTCACTTCTCATTTTGGGACTCAAAGTCATGAAGGTTAGACAACTTGATATTGTCTCACAGACACTGAAACTCACCTCATGTCTTCCAATTTTTTTCCTTCCATTTTAATCCATAGTTTCTATTATTATGTTTTCAAGTTACTGATATTTCCTTCTGCAATATTTAATCTGCAATTCATCTTTGCCAGTGGACCTTCTAGTGCAGACAATATATGCTCATCTCTGGAATATTCACTTAATTTGGTTTTAAGTCTTCCATTTCTTTATTCTATCATGCATTTCTTCAAGTGTGTGAGTGTATTTATAATACTTTAAAGAATGCCTGCTAATCTCATACTTTTATCAATTCTGGATCTCTTTCTGGTTACTGATTTTTCTCCTGGTTGAGGGCCACATTTTTTTTTTTTACAGGTCTAGTAATCTTTGTATCAGAGTCTTCACATCATGAATTTTACATTTTTGAATAGTATAATTTATTATTTTGCTTTATCAATTTTGGGCTTTGCTCTGGTAAGAAGTTATTTTATTTGCAGAGCACCTTTATTCTTTACTGGCTGGGTTTTTTGTTTGTTTGTTTTACTTTTGTTGGGAATGGGACATTTATCTTAGTATTAGTTTAGTCATTTACTAAGGAATAACCCTTGAAGTTTCTCTATTGTAGATTCTTTTTTGTGAGGATTTTCAACACTGGTTGGTAGAACTTGAATGTCTAAGTCCTGCATAAAAATTGTTCAACATACAGGTTTTTGATTATTCTTTTTCAGCTTCATGTCGTTTCATCCTACATATGCATGGTTTGACATTTACCAACAGACTCAAAAGTTTTCTTTTCAGATTTCTAGATCTTTTTATCTATGTTTTTCCTTTCTCTCCTCACTCTATCATATACACTCCAGCTCCCACAGCCTCCTTGAATCTGATCTCTGTCTCTTTAGTATAGAAAAATTACCATACCTTACTAATATGTCATTGCACATTAGACTTGAATCTCTGATTATGTGGGAATGATTCAATGCAGCCTAGCCATATTTGGGACAAAACAATTGTAAATAAAAACAAAAATATGATAGTAAATTTTACAGTGGTCATTGGTCAGTTATAACATTTTCATGACAAAATAATTTATTGTTAAGATTTTTAAAACCAGGGACGCCTGGGTGGCTCAGTTGGTTGGACGACTGCCTTCGGCTCAGGTCATGATCCAGGAGTCCCGGGATCGAGTCCCGCATCGGGCTCCCAGCTCCACGGGGAGTCTGCTTCTCTCTCTGACCTTCTCCTCGCTCATGCTCTCTCTCATTGTCTCTCTTTCAAATAAATAAATAAAATCTTTAAAAAAAAAAGATTTTTAAAACCAACCTTAAACCTTTCAATACAAACTTATAAATCAAATCATATTTCTTAAACTGAACAAAGTAAAAAAAAATTGGGGTAGATAACATTAGTATATTACTATATAAAGATTATTATTTGATAAATTTAAGCAAAAATGTAAATAATACTTTAGACTCAGAAAGACATAAATATTTGATTCAAATGAAAAAGATGATTGTGGTCTTCCATTATTGTGAATATTATTTTTATTGATTTCTCTACTGATGAAGGTTTACTAGGTATTTCTAGTAAACTTCTTGTCTTCTAAACCTTATTAAGTCTGGATAAAAAATTAAAATGGTCAGTGTTAATCTTTAATAATCTATGACTTCATTCCAAATGCATTTTCAGAACAAAGGATTAAAAAAAGCTTGACAGTGTCATGTTAGTATGAAGAGAAATGGCATACTGCCATGATTAAGGACACACTATGCCATAGTTTAAAACCAAAGTTTCAGAAGATAGCCTACCTAGGTTTAAATCCTGGTTTCACTAACTACTATTATGAAATTCATGACGTTATTTAATTCTTCTTTGTCTATGTTATTCTCTTATAATTGTATTTCTGTGGTGTTGGTTGTGATTTCTCTTCTTTCTGTCATGATTTTAGTTATTTGGGTCTTTTTTTTTTTTCCTTTTCATAAGCCTGGATATGGTTTATCAATTTTATTCATTTATTAATTCTTTTGAACAACCAACTCTTAGTTTGGTTGATCTGTTCTGTTTGGTTGTTGTTCATGTCATTTTTCCCCATAACATTTATTTCTACGCTAATCTTAGTTATTTCTCTTCTTCTATTGGCTTTAGGTTTTATTTGCTATTTCTTTTTAGTTCCTTTAGGTGTAAGGTTAGGTTTTGTATTTGAGACCTTCCTTCCTTCTAGAGGTAAGCCTGTATTGCTATATATTTCCCTCTTATGACCACATATATTGCATCCCAAAGGTTCTGGACTGTCATGCTTTCATTTTCATTTGTTTCCATGTACCTTTTATTTATTTCTTAATTTCCTGGTTCACCAATTCATTTTTTAGATAGGATGTTCTTTTTTAATGTATTTTTTAAAATTTTTTTTGTTTATTTTTTGTTTTTAATTATTTATTTATTTGTTTATTTATTTATTTATTTTTCAATGACAGAGAGAGAGATCACAAGTAGGCAGAGAGGCATGTGTTTGGAGTAGGGGAGGAGGTTCCCCCTGAGGAGAGACCCAGATGCTCGATCCCAGGACCAGATCATGACCTGAGCTGAAGGCAGTGGCTTAACCCACTGAACCACCCAGGAGCCCCTAGATAAGATGTTCTTTAACTTTCATGTATTTATACTTTTTTTTTTCCAATTTTTTCTTGTGGTTGACTTCAAAGTTCATAGCATTGTGATCTGAAAATATGCATGGTATGATCTCAATATTTTGTACTCAATATTTTTGTGCAATATTATTGTACTGTACTTGTAAAAGATTTTTGTACTTGTCTGATTTGTGACCCAATATAGTCTAAAGAATACTCCATGTGCATTTGAAAAGGATGTGTACTCTGCTGCTTTAGGATTAAATGTTCTGTATACATCTGTTAAGTCCATCTGGTCCAGTGTGTCTTTGAAATCATTGTTTCCTTGTAGATTTGCTGCTTAGATGATTTGTCCATTTCTGTAAGTGGGTGTCAAAGTCCCCTACTACTTTTTTATTGTTATCAATGAGTTTCTTCATGTTTTCTATTAATTTATATATTTGGGTACTCTGAAGTACCCAAGGCATAAATATTTACAATTATTTGATCTTTTGTTTGAATAGACTCTTTATTATGATGTAGTTCCCTTCTTCATCTATTATAACAGTCTTTGGTTTAAAATCTGTGTGTCTAGTTTGTTAAGAATGGTCTTCTCTGGTTTTCATTTGATCTCCATTAGTATGATAGATGGTTCTCCATTTCCTCACTTTCAGTGCACTGGTGCCTTTAGGTTTAATGAGTCTCTTGTAGGCAGCACATAGATAGGTCTTTTTTCTTTTCTTTTGTCTTTATTTTGTTTTGTTTTTCCATTCTGATATGTTATGCCTTTTGATTGGATCACTTAGTCCATTTACATTTACACAAGAGTGATCAGTTATAGATATGAATTTAGTGCTATTGTATTACCTTTACAGATTTTGTTTCTGAAGAATTTCTCTACTTCTTTCTAAACTTTATTGCTTTTGTTGCTTCTTTCCCACTCAAAGAATCCCCTTTAATATTTCTTGTATGGCTTGTTTAGTGGTCATGAACTCCTTCAGATTTTGTTTGAACGACAGTCTTGCTGGGAAGAGTGTTCTTGGCTACAATTTTTTCCCAATCAGCACATTGATTATACAATGCCACTCTCTTCTGGCCTGCCAGGTTTTTGTGGAGAGATCTGTTGCTAACCTTATTTAACTTCCTGTGTAGGTTAGTGACTTTTTAAATTATATATTTATTTATTTATTTATTTTTATTTTTTATAAACATATAATATATTTATATCCCCAGGGGTACAGGTCTGCGAATCGCCAGGTTTACACACTTCACAGGACTCACCATAGCACATACCCTCCCCAATGTCCATAGCCCCACCCCACCTCTCCCAACCCTCCTCCCCACATCAACCCTCAGTTTGTTTTGTGAGATTAAGAGTCACTTATGGTTTGTCTCCCTCCCAATCCTATCTTGTTACATTTACCCTTCTCCTACCCCCTTAACCCTCCATGTTGCATCTCCTCTCCCTCATATCAGGGAGATCATATGATAGTTGTCTTTCTCTGATTGACTTATTTCGCTCAGCATGATACCCTCTAGTTCCATCCACATTGTTGCAAATGGCAAGATTTCATTTCTTTTGATTGCTGTATAGTATTCCATTGTGTATATATACCACTTCTTCTTTATCCATTCGTCTGTTGATGGACATCTAGGTTCTTTCCATAGTTTGGCTATTGTAGACATTGCTGCTAAAAACATTCGGGTGCACGTGCCCCTTCGGATCACTACGTTTGTATCTTTAGGGTAAATACCCAGCAGTGCAATTGCAGGGTCATAGGGTAGTTCTATTTTCAACATTTTGAGGAACCTCCATGCTGTTTTCCAGAGTGGTTGCACCAGCTTGCATTCCCACCAAAAGTGTAGGAGGGTTCCCCTTTCTCCGCATCCTCGCCAGCATCTGTCATTTCCTGACTTGTTAATTTTAGCCATTCTGACTGGTGTGAGGTGATATCTCATGGTGGTTTTGATTTGTATTTCCCTGATGCCGAGTGATATGGAGCACTTTTTCATTTGTCTGTTGGCCATCTGGATGTCTTCTTTGCAGAAATGTCTGTTCATGTCCTCTGCCCATTTCTTGATGGGATTATTTGTTCTTTGGGTGTTGAGTTTGCTAAGTTCTTTATAGATTTTGGACACTAGCCCTTTATCTGATATGTCATTTGCAAATTTCATCTCCCATTCTGTCCGTTGTCTTTTGGTTTTGTTAACTGTTTCCTATGCTGTGCAAAAGCTTTTGATCTTGATGAAATCCCAATAGTTCATTTTTGCCCTTGCTTCCCTTGCCTTTGGCGATGTTCCTAGGAAGATGTTGCTGCGGCTGAGGTCAAAGAGGTTGCTGCCTGTGTTCTCCTCAAGGATTTGGATGGATTCTTTCTCACATTGAGGTCCTTCATCCATTTTGAGTCTATTTTCGTGTGTGGTGTAAGGAAATGGTCCAATTTCATTTTTCTGCATGTGGCTGTCCAATTTTCCCAACACCATTTATTGAAGAGGCTGTCTTTTTTCCATTGGACATTCTTTCCTGCTTTGTCGAAGATGAGTTAACCATAGAGTTGAGGGTCTATTTCTGGGTTCTCTATTCTGTTCCATTGATCTATGTGTCTGTTTTTGTGCCAGTACCATGCTGTCTTGATGATGACAGCTTTGTAATAGAGCTTGAAGTCCGGAATTGTGATGCCACCAACTTTGGCTTTCTTTTTCAATATTCCTTTGGCTATTTGAAGTCTTTTCTGGTTCCATATAAAATTTAGGATTATTTGTTCCATTTCTTTGAAAAAAAAAAAAAAGATTGGTACTTTGATAGGAATTGCATTAAATGTGTAGATTGCTTTAGGTAGCATAGACATTTTCACAATATTTATTCTTCCAATCCAGGAGCATGGAACATTTTTCCATTTCTTTGTGTCTTCCTCAATTTCTTTCATGAGTACTTTATAGTTTTCTGTGTATAGATTCTTAGTCTCTTTGGTTAGGTTTATTCCTAGGTATCTTATAGTTTTGGGTGCAATTGTAAATGGGATTTACTCCTTAATTTCTCTTTCTTCTGTCTTGTTGTTGGTGTAGAGAAATGCAACTGATTTCTGTGCATTGATTTTATATCCTGACACTTGACTGAATTCCTGTACAAGTTCTAGCAGTTTTGGAGTGGAGTCTTTTGGGTTTTCCACATAGGGTATCATATCATCTGCGAAGAGTGATAGTTTGACTTCTTCTTTGCCGATTTGGATGCCTTTAATTTCCTTTTGTTGTCTGATTGCTGAGGCTAGGACTTCTAGTGCTATGTTGAATAGCAGTGGTGATAACGGACATCCCTGCCATATTCCTGACCTTAGCAGAAAAGCTTTCAGTTTTTCTCCATTGAGAATGATATTTGCGGTGGGTTTTTCATAGATGGCTTTGAGAATATTGAGGTATGTGCCCTCTATCCCTACACTTTGCAGAGTTTTGATCAGGAAGGGATGCCGTACTTTGTCAAATGCTTTTTCAGCATCTATGGAGAGTATCATATGGTTCTTGTTCTTTCTTTTATTAATGTGTTGTATCACATTGATTGATTTGCGGATGTTGAACCAACCTTACAGCCCTGGAATAAATCCCACTTGGTCGTGGTGAATAATCCTTTTAATGTACTGTTGAATCCTATTGGCTAGTATTTTGGTGAGAATTTTTGCATCTGTGTTCATCAAGGATATTGGTCTGTAGTTCTCTTTTTTGATGGGATCCTTGTCTGGCTTTGGGATCAAGGTGATCCTGGCCTCATAAAATGAGTTTGGAAGTTTTCCTTCCATTTCTATTTCTTGGAACAGTTTCAGGAGAATAGGAATTAGTTCTTCTTTAGATGTTTGGTAGAATTCCCCCGGGAAGCCATCTGGCCCTGTGCCTTTGTTTGTTTGGAGGTTTTTTTTTTTTTTTTTTTAAGATTTATTTATTTACTTACTTGACAGAGAGAGATCACAAGTGGGCAGAGAGGCAGGCAGAGAGAGAGGAAGGGAAGCAGGCTCCCTGCTGAGCAGAGAGCCTGATACGGGGCTTGATCCCAGGACGCCAGGATCATGACCTGAGCCGAAGGCAGAGGCTTTAACCCACTGAGCTACCCAGGCGCCCCTGTTTGGAAGTTTTTGATGACTGTTTCAATCTCCTTACTGGTTATAGGTCTGTTCAGGCTTTCTATTTCTTCCTGGTTCAGTTGTGGTAGTTTATATGTCTCTAGGAATGCATCCATTTCTTCCAGATTTTCAAATTTGTTGGCGTAGAGTTGCCCATAGTATGTTCTTATAATTGTTTGTATTACTTTGGTGTTCATTGTGATCTCTCCTCTTTCATTCATGATTTTATTTATTTGGATCCTTTCTCCTTTCTTTTTGATAAGTCTGGCCAGGTGTTTATCAGTCTTATTAATTCTTTCAAAGAATCAGCTCCTAGTTTTGTTGATTTGTTCTATTGTTTTTTGGTTTCTACATCATTGATTTCTGTTCTGATCTTTATGATTTCTCTTCTGCTGGGTTTAGGGTTTCTTTCTGTTCTTTCTCTAGCTCCTTTAGGTGTAGGGTTAGGTTGTGTAATTGAGACCTTTCTTGTTTCTTGAGCAAGGCTTGTACCGATATATATTTTCCTCTCAGGACTGCCTTTGTTGTGACCCACAGATTTTGAACCCTTGTGTTTTCATTATCATTTGTTTCCATGAATTTTTTCAATTCTTCTTTAAATTCCTGGTTGACCCATTCATTCTTTAGAAGGATGCTATTTAGTCTCCATGTATTTGGGTTCTTTCCAAATTTCCTCTTGTGATTGAGTTCTAGCTTCTCAGCATTGTGATCTGAAAATATGCAGGGAAGGATCCCAATCTTTTGATACCGGTTGAGACTTGATTTAGGATCAAGAATGTGATCTATTCTGGAGAATGTTCCATGTGCACTAGCGAAGAAGGTGTATTCTGTTGCTTTGGGATGAAATATTCTGAATATATCTGTGATGTCCATCTGGTCCAGTGTGTCATTTAAGGCCTTTATTTCCTTGTTGATCTTTTGCTTGGATGATCTGTCCATTTCAGTGTGGGGAGTGCTAAAATCCCCTACTATTATTGTATTATTCTCGATGTGTTTTTTTTATTTTGTTATTAATTGGTCTATATATTTGGCTGCTCCCACGTTAGGGTCATAGATATTTAAAATTGTTAGATCTTTTTGTTGGACAGTTCCTTTGTGTATGATATAGTGTCCTTCCTCATCTCTTATTATAGTCTTTGGCTTAAAATCTAATTGATCTGATATAAAGATTGCCAGTCCTGCTTTCTTCTGATGTCCATTAGCATGGTAAATTCTTTTCTACCCCCTCACTTTAAATTTGGAGGTGTCTTCGGCTTTAAAATGAGTTTCTTGTAGGCAACATATAGATGGTTTTTTTTTTTTTTTTTTTTTTTTTTTTTTTATCCATTCTGATCCCCTGTGTCTTTTGATTGGGGCATTTAGCCCATTAACATTCAGGGTAACTATTGAGACATATGAATTTATTGCCATCGTATTGCCTGTAAGGTGACTGTTATTGTATATTGTCTCTGTTCCTTTCTGATCTACTACTTTCAGGCTCTCTCTTTCCTTACAGTACCCCTTTCAATATTTCCTGTAGAGCTGGTTTGGTGTTTGCAAATTCTTTCAGTTTTTGTTTGTCCTGGAAGCTTTTAATCTCTCCTTCTATTTTCAATGATAGCTTAGCTGGATATAGTATTCTTGGCTGCATGTTTTTCTCGTTTAGTGCTCTGAATATATCATGCCAGCTCTTTCTGGCCTGCCAGGTCTCTGTGGATAAGTCTGCTGCCAGTCTAATATTTTTACCATTGTATGTTACAGATTTCTTTTCCTGGGTTGCTTTCAGGATTTTCTCTTTGTCAATAAGACTTGTAAATTTTACTATTAGGTGATGGGGTGTGGACCTATTCTTATTGATTTTGAGGGGGGTTCTTTGAACCTCCTGGATTTTGATGCTTGTTTCCTTTGCCATATTGGGGAAATTCTCTCCAATAATTCTCTCCAATATACCTTCCACTCCCTCTCTCTTTCTTCTTCTTCTGGAATCCCAATTATTCTAATGTTGTTTCGTCTTATGGTGTACAGTTATCTCTCGAATTCTCCCCTCATGGTCCAGTAGCTGTTTGTCCCTCTTTTGCTCAGCTTCTTTATTCTCTGTCATTTGGTCTTCTACATCACTAATTCTTTCTTCTGCCTCATTTATCCTAGAGGTCAGAGCCTCCATTTTTGATTGTACCTCATTAATAGCTTTTTTTATTTCACCTTGGTTAGATTTTAGTTCTTTTATTTCTCCAGATAGGGCTTTTATATCTCCCAAGAGGGTTTCTCTAATATTTTCCATGCCTTTTTCGAGCACGGCTAGAACCTTGAGAATCATCATTCTGAACTCTAGATCTGACATATTACCAATGTCTGTTTTGATTAGGTTCCTAGCCTTTGGTACTGCCTCTTGTTCTTTTTTTTGTGGTGAATTTTTCCACCTTGTCATTTTTTGCAGATATGAAGGAGCAAGTAAAATACTAAAAGAGTGGTAACAACCCCAGGAAAATATGCTTTATCCAAATCAGAAGAGATCCCAAATCATGAGGGGGTAGAAACGGGATTATAAAGAGGTTCAGAAAAAAAAAAGAAAGAAAAAATTAAAGTAAAACAAATAAAGAAAAAATATAAAAAAGAAATATATATATATATATATATATATATATGTATATATATATATATATATATTAGATAAACTAGTTAAAATACGTTAAAAAAGAAAAGGGTAAAAGTTAAAATAATTTAGCAGAATAGGAGAAAAAATAATTGAAAAAGAAAAAAAATAAATAAACTGCAAGGCTAAAGAATCATGGGGAGAAAGCCATGAGTTCCTTGCTTTGCTTTCTCCTCCTCTGGAATTCCGCTGCTCTCCTTGGTGTTGAAACTGCACTCCTTGGTAGGTGAACTTGGTCCTGGCTGGATTTCTTGTTGATCTTCTGGGGGAGGGGCCTGTTGTAGTGATTCTCAAGTGTCTTTGCCCCAGGCAGAATTGCACTGCCCTTACCAGGGGCCGGGCTGAGTAATCTGCTCGGGTTTGCTTTCAGGAGCTTTTGTTCCCTGAGCACTTTCCATAGAGTTCCGGAGGATGGGAATGAAGATGGCGGCCTCCCAGTCTCTGGCCCAAAGGAGCTGAGAGCTCGAGGCCCCACTCCTCAGTGCGCCTTCATAGAACAGTGCCCAATTACTCCCGTCACCCTGGCCTCCAGCTGCCCTATGAGCTGACCGAGCCTGCAACCAGTTCAAGGTAACCCTGAGCTGAGAGCTCACTCCTCAGCTCTGTCTCTGTAGCTGGCTTCCCTGGTCTAATACCTGTAAGCTTCTATGACACTCAGACACCCCCTATCCTTCTGTGACCTTGCGGGATCTGAGGCCACGCTGACCGTATGTGGGCTTCACCTCGGTTAAGCCTCTGGAGCGATGTCCTTCAGCAGAACAGACTTTTAAAAGTCCTGATTTTGTGCTCCATTGCTCCTCTGCTTGCCTTGAGCCGGGCCCTCCCCCCATGGTCTATCTTCCCCTCGCTTTGGATTCACTTCTCCGCCAGTCCCACCTTTCAGATAGTGGTTGATTTTCTTTTTCTAGAATTGCTGTTCTTCTTCTCTTCGATCTCCCATTGGATTTGTAGGTGTTCGCAATCTTTGGATAAGCTATCTAGCTGATCTTCTGCTACCTGAAGTCGTCTCAGCCTGCTACTTCTCTGCCATCTTGACTCCTCCCTCAGTGATTTTTTTTTAACTTGCTGCTTTGTAGTGTTCTTTCCTTTCTCCATATTTTGCAAATTTTACTGATATGTCTTGGTGCAGCCTGGCTTTTGTTGATTTTTTTTTTTTTAAGATTTTATTTATTTATTTGTTAGAGAGAGAGAGAGAGAGAGAGAGCATGAGCACAGGCAGACAGAGTGGTAGGCAGAGGCAGAGGAAGAAGCAGGCTCCCCACTGAGCAAGGAGCCCGATGTGGGACTCGATCCCAGGACGCTGGGATCATGACCTGAGCCGAAGGCAGTTGCTTAACCAACTGAGCCATCCAGGCGTCCCGCTTTTGTTGATTTTGATGGAAGTTCTTTTTGCCTCTGTGATTTGGATATCTCTTTCCCTAGATCAGGGAAATTTTCAACTATAATTTCCTCAAACAATCCTTCAACCCCCCCTTCTTTCAGGATGCCTATGATATGAATGTTGTTATATTTCATGGAGTTGCTGGTTCCCTAAACCTACATTTGTGATTCAATATTTTTATTTCCCTATTCTTTTCATTTTTCATTATTTTATCTTCTATATCACTTATTTATTCCTCTGCCTCTTCCATTCTTATGGTCATTATGTCCATTCAATTTTTCTTCTCAGTTATAGCATTTTTCATTTTGGCCTGACTAGTGTTTAGGTTTTTTATCTCTGTGGCAAGGGGTTTCTCTGGTTTCTTCTATGGTTTCTCAATTCAGCTAGTATCCTTATTATTGTTTAAATTCTGATTCAGGTATATTACTTATGTCTATTTTAATTAGCTCCCTGGTTGTGAACTTTCTTGTTCTTTCTTTCGGGAGGAATTCCTCCATCTTGGCATTTGTCCACATCTCTGTCCTTTGTGTGCTGGAAAACCTGTACCTGTTCTTATTTCCACTAGACCTGAAACTTTTTAACACTTTGAATAATAGACCTGGAGTGTGAAAGGTTGTCAGGATTGTGCTGGTCTTCTGAGGTAAGAATCTGCTGTTGCTCTGGCTCTCAGTCACTCTTATCCTATCAAAATTGTAACTTACAAAATACAGGAGGGTGAGAGTTGGTGCAAGTGACTCAATTCTGCACTTGAAGTGCTGCTCCCTGAAGTCCATCCACGCTGATGGGAAGATTGAAAATGGTGTTGGCCACCTCTTTTCCCTGGAAAACGGAATTCCCACCTGCTACTATTCAGTACGCTCTCACAGAAAAACAAACAATTTCCCCCCCTTTTTTTTTCCCAGACTTCTGTCAGTCAGATCCCTGACTTTACCCTGACTGTTGTCTAAGTTGTCTGTCCTCCTGGCAGCACAGTGCTCCTGTGTTTTCTCAGGTACTAGTGGGTCTCAAGACTCCAATTTTTAGGAATCCACCATGTCATGGACATGGACTGATCCTAGTCTCACGAGGTTTTATGAAACATTTCACAATTTAAATGTATTTCATTTGCCCCTTTGTTTTCTCATTTTCCTTTTAGGAAGTTTATTAAAAGAAGGAAAGCGCCTCTAATATCTACCTACCACAAAACTTCAAACATTTTAGCTGTTTAGCAAATGTTTATAAAACAGAATAATGAATTCACTAATACCTGTATGTCGCATTTAATATATTGGTTTGGTAATTTAATACAAAGCTGTGGTGGGTAGAAGATAATTTGTTTTCCTTGATATTTTTGTTTTGTTTTGTTTTGTTTTCTAATAAGAATGTTATACTTAAAATGTTAATTTAAAATATGCATTTTGAAATAAAATCACTTGTTTCCAACTAAGCATTAATCCAAATAATTTCTTAAGGATTTTATTTATTTGTTTGAGAGAGAGACGGAGACAAAGCACAAGTAGAGGGAGTGGCAGGCAGAGAAAGAAGCAGGCAGAGGGAGAAGGAGCTTGATGGGGGACTTGATCTTAGGGCCCTAGGATTGTGACCTGAGCCAAAGGCAGATATTTAACCTACTGAGCCACCCAGGCATTCCAATTTATATATATATATATATATAATCTTAAAACATTGCATTGTGCTAAAGTTTTTTTTTTTTTAATTTCAGGAAGAATAAACACATTTATTCATAAAGGCACTCGTCATGATACTAAGATAAATGGAGACACTGAGAGAACTAATGAGGATTACTTCAAAATAAAAAGATCCCACAGTAATAAATAGTCAAAGGAAAATAAAGTTTAAAAAGTTTAACCTGGGTTCGTTATGATTAGAAGTAATTTTTAAAATATTTTACACTAGGAAAAATATGGGTTCAGACCAGTTAGAATGAAGTCAGTCTATAATACTGGATAAAGATCATGGGGGCTTTTACTGAGCTAAAATTTATTATTTTACATACTTGAACAAATCCAGATTTGACCCAAATTTGAACTAAAAGAAGTGGCAAAGGTTAGGCTATTGACTGTTTACCTAAAAGAAGTGTCAAAGGTTACGCTATTCACTACCAACTGGTATAAATAAATCTCATTATTTAATGATTTGTATAGCTGTACCATTATATATGGGCTGAATAGGAAAACTGGTTATGATAACAATAACATCTCTCTAATAACTAGATATGGTCAATGAAATAGAAGCCAAAATTATCCAGGCAAAGTTACTTCTAAGATGTAACTTTGATCTTAGAGAAACAGCTTCTCTTCTTCTGTTACCATGTCTGCTTGTTGAAATGCAGATATGCACTGGAAGTAATTTAAGTCATAAGGATCTGAGTGACCTCTTAGGAGAGTTAAGTAACAATAGGAATGAAGACTTTATCTATAATGAATTTACAGAATTTCCATATCATTCTTGGACTTAACAAGTGGAGAGAATAAAATTTGATATTTCAATGTCAATTGTGTTTTAAGTAGTTTTTATTTACTGGGCATTAATGATGAATTCATGAGCACAGTATATCTAGAGCAAGTTATAGTGTGTGTGTGTGTGTGTGTGTGTGTGTGTGTGTGTGTGTGACAAGTATTATATGGAAATATGCTCATATATTCTACTGTTAAGAGTGGTGAAGGTGGTGGTTAGGATTAGAGGTGGCAGCAGCCTCAATGGGGATGGGTTATCTAGATTACCTAGAAAATATCAATTTTGGGGACACCTAGGTTGCTCAGTTAAGCATCTGACTCAATTTTGGCTCAAGTTCAGGGTCATGAGGGTGGAGATAAGATGGCAGAGAAGTAGGAGGCGCTGTTTAAACTGGTCCCCTAAAGTGAGCTGATTATCTGCCAAAGAACTCTGATCACCCTTGAAATCAGCCTGAGATTACAATTATACACTTCTTGATCTCTGTGGGGGCAGAAGACGCTAGTGGACAGGTAAAGCAGAGTGGGAACATCTGACTGATATCAGAAGATAAACAAAAGGGGGAGGGAGCCACCAGAAGCGACCCATTGGACCCAATATGAGAGTGCCCTGTGGTTGGGGACCGGCATTAACTTGGAGTCTGATTGAAAGCACTCAAAAAGAGCAAAAGATCTTAAGGAGGAATTGGTGGAATCAGGTGATTAGGGACAGGGGCTTAAGCCCACAGACCCAGGACAGCCACCGCTGGTGCTGAGCCAGAAAGAGTGCAGCTAAGAAGCCAGGCCTTGGTCCCTGAGCCACTGGCGCACTTGAGAGAGTCTGGGTGGCCATGCATGTGAGAGTCTGGTGTGGACACCAACCAACGCTCTCTAGAATCACTCTGCATGCATGTTGCATGATTGCAGTGTGAGTCACATTCCACACCCTCCCCTGAGAGAGGTCTGCGCAGGAGCTAGTCAATGCTCTCTAAGACCAGGAGAGTCTGAACACTCCTATTCCCAAGGCAGCGTGAAAATCTCAGTATGCTATCTCTGGTTGGGACCTCTCTGGAGGTCTGGACCTGCCCAGACAGCTACGGCAGAAGCAGCAGCTGGAAGCCAGCTAGAGCTCCTGCAACCCTTGAGACCATGACTGGGAACATGCTCTGCCAGTGGCAGAGGGGGAACTTATGTGCTCTGGAGCACCCAGAGGGTAACAGACTGAGGTTTCTCTTTGAGATGGAGGTCTGGATGCAGTTTGCTTTCCGCTAAACCTCAAGTTCAGGGTGATGAGAATGAGTCCTGCATGGGGCTCATCATTCAGTGGGGAGTCTGCTTGAGATACTCTCTCCCTCTCTCTTTGCCCCTCTCCCCTGTGTTCTCTTTCTCAAACTCTCTCAAATAAATCTAAAAAAAAAAAAAAAAAGAAAGAAAGAAAGAGAGAAAGAAAGAAAGGAGAAAGAAAGAAAAAGGAAGGAAGGAAGGAAGGAAGGAAGGAAGGAAGGAAGGAAGGAAGGAAGGAAATCAACTTTCCTTGGAGTAAATCTAAGAAGGAAGAACAATGATAATTTTTTTATTTTATTTTATTTTTAGATTTTTTTTTAAATTTCTTCCTTTAACATGATTAAATACTTTTAAGGAAACAAACTATTTCATTTATGATTTTAACACCCATTATTTATAGTATGTATAGGGTTGTGATGTGCCACATTTAGAGAAAAATAATTTAAAAACCAGTAACTTTTTAAATGTATTTTGTTATTTAAGAACTGGATAAAATTGCAGAACCAAATATGAAGTGAATCAATAAAATCCTGATTATCCTCCCAACTGTTTTTAAAGTCTTTTTCTTTGTTCCTCTATGTTTACTTTAGGTTTTTGTTCCTTAGGTCAGAAGGTTGTGAGCGGGGATTTTGTGCCTTTCACAGAGTGGTGACTACACACTTCTCCAGTTCTGTACCATCCAGGAATGTCTTGTCCTGTCTTCCTTCCTTCCCTCAATCTTTCTTGTGAATATCCCAGGAAAACCAATGGAAAAATATCTAAATGGATAAGAATTCTTATGTTAGTGGACAACTGAGGTTCTACACTCTTCTATCAGGCAACATCCAGCCTTTAGCAATTCATTGAAAATTTTCACCAAGGCCCACTTGTACAAGACCTACTCATATAATGACTGTCTCCCTCCCATGCTCACCACATGGAAGCAAATATTCACACCTTGATTCTCCTTGGAAGGAGACTGACTTATCTTAAATTCTATCTATGGTCTTGTCATGCAGTTTCTGCTCTCTGATGGGTTCAGAAAATATTAATGTTATAGATTATCTGCTTTTATATTATCATTAGGTTGGGAGTGTTGGATTTTTAGCATTCTACATGTTAGGCAGTAGTTGGAAGTTTCTTTAAATCATTGTTAACATGTATTTTTGGTTCCATGCTTCCAATTTAGTCTTAACTAGTGTGCAGTGCCCTAGATATATGCACGAGCTTTGTTTCTTTTTTCAGCTCAAATATTTTTACAAGTTTGATTTCTTTCTTATATTTTTAGAAAAAATAAAATTTGTCTTAATCATTAATTTTACTTTACCACTAAAAACCAACTTTTCACTCTCCTCATTACCAATTTTAACTCTTTATTTAACCTATATTTATTGGATAGCAATAAACTTGGTTTTTTGTGCATTTATGTAACAAGCCTACAGTGTTAGTACGTTCATTCAATTATAGACTTTGTTTTCATGTGCATACATTTTATATGAGTGGGGTTGTGTTTTTGTTTTGTTTTGTTTTGTTTTTTAGTTTCTGAATAATAGATGAATATTTCACTACAGTGAAGCCTTATTTTAAAAATTAAGACCACTACTTGCCTTCATGCTTAATTAGTATTATGCATTTTTCCCTCAGAGCAAGACTTAGTTCCCATAGTATATATCTGGAAGTATAATCAATTAGTATTCTACCTCAGACCACAGGTGAAAATCATCTCTCTTAACTCAAGCATTGCTTTATAATATAGGCCACTTTTGACATATCTAATCCAATGTATATGATTCCTCTGATAATAGTCTTGGCTAAAAGAATGTCTTCACTATAATCTATCTTTTAATTTTGAAATCTGTTTTGCTATTTATCAAAGAAACCTTAGGTAAAGCCTTCATCTGGTTTAGACTTAGTTCTTATAGTCATTTCAAAATACTGTTAGAGCATACCTATGACATTTCTATTTTAGGTACAGATTTTATACTGATGCTATTAAGAGCTATATACCAGAGCTTTGTGTTGTTGGGCCTGGGCACTGTACTTCCATGCATCTTCAGCCACTGCTATAAAGCCTGGCATCTTAAAAACCAATAATATTATTTGTTGAGTGAAAGCATATTATTTTATCATAAAATTAAACTAAAAAATAATTTTAAACAGATAATTAGATGATTTCTTCACCTAAAGCTCTTCTTATTCCTACATTTATGATGTCAAATTTTATCAAAGTCATGGATGGAGGAGGGGAATGACTCCCCCCCCCAACACTTAGCACTCTGGTTAAGTCTTACATTACATTATCTCCTATTACCAAGTAAAATGTACTTCAATGACACTTCCTTCAAAATTCACTAGTTTCTTCTTTTTTTTTTCTTTTGCAAGAAAACATATTTAAAATTTGAAATTCCTGGGATGCCTGGATGGCTCAGTAGATAACCATCTGTCTTCAGCTCAGGTCATGATCCCAGGTTCCAGTGATAGAGTCCCACATCTGGCTCCCTGCCCAGTGGGGAGCCTGCTTCTCCCTCTGCATGCTGCTCCCCCTGCTCTCTCTCTTAATCTTTGTCACAAATAAATAAATAAAATCTTAAAATAAAATAAAATAAAATTTCAAATTCTAGGTAAATAAAAATATTCACTAATTTTAACAAGAAGTTACTAATATTAAAAAAAGAGCTAATATTAAAAAAATATTTAACAAGAAGTTACTAATATTAAAAAAAGAGTTACTAATATTTAAAAATATTAAAAATACTAATATTAAAAATATTTAAAAGAATATTTTAAAAATATTAAAAAAGATATTGTATTAAAAATATCAATGCTAATACTCTCACATATTGAATTACCTCTTAAATTAATGATTTCATGTGCTGATAAATTAATTTTGTATTCAAACCATCTAATTTTCCTTAGCTACCTAAATTTTGCTTTTCTTTCTACTATTTGATTTCTCAAAAACATATCGCTAATATTCCTCTTCACGTTCTTTTCTTGATTCATTTCTTCATTCAAGAGTGTTTAAGTGACTGATATTGGGTACTGGGAAAGGTTCAGGTAGACATCATAAGAAAAATAAACATTCTCCTTTCCCTCACAGCACTTAATAGCCTAAGAGTGGAAGAAACAAGGAGACATTATTTAGAAGGAAAACTTATTCCCTATCCTTCCCTGAAAGGGATGAAATCCATTTTCCAAGCCTAATAAGATTGGAGCTGAACATGTTGATTCAGTACTTTTCTCTGTTCTTTGTTCTGTTCTTTCTCTGTTCTTTGCGGGATTTTATTATCTACAATAAGCTCAGAATATCTATTTCTATATGTACTCAATTCTGTAAGAGTTAGCCCTCATGGAAAGGCCCATAGTCTTCTGTGGCCTATGGCTCTCAGGAAAATCTATCTACTTTAGGAGAATAAAGTTAGCATATCTTTTTGTTTACAGACCTATGTCACATTCTCCATCTAGCTTTTATCAGAAGTAATGCCAACATTTTTATATCCATTTCTTTGTCTTTTGTGATTCTTTCAATTGGTTGTAAACTGGAGAAACTTGAATAAATTATTTGAATAGTTTAAGTGCACAACTTCTATTGTATTAACTGTGAACTTTAAGAAATGTTCTAATGAACTTGTGGAAAAAATACATAGAAAGGCTGATTTGGGAACATTAATTATTAGGTTTTTGAAAGCTGGTGGACTTACTAATAAGACTTTAATTAAAAGACTTTTGCAGTTTGACTTTGAATAAACAAAAAGGTGATAAAGTTTACATATATCTCTAATAAAGCTCATCTTGAACCAAGCAAAACTTCAGTAACAATATTTTTTTTCCTTTTATTCTGCTTTTCAGTCAGTACAACAAACTAGACCAAGAGTTTTTAAAGTTTTAAAGACAGCTGTTTTCTCTGTGCTATCCAAGAGCATAGCAAGTGACCAGATTTAAATTCTTAAAGCTAAGTACGGGACATGCGATACAAGAGTAGGTTTTTAGATTCTGTTTTCCCTTTCAGTGTTCTGAATGGCAATGACAACTCTGCTCAACCAGCAGAATTGATTTTGTTTCCAGATTGACAATCAAACTTACAAAGCACAATAAGCTTCACCAGTGTCAAGTTTACTTATCATCAATATAGGAAACAAGACAGACAATACACAATATGCATGGTGATAACATGATGAAGGTCAAAAGTGCAGTTTCTGAATATCCCCAAGTCAATTCAAACTTGGAATGCATATGTTACAGAGAGCAAGATGCTTGGGGATGGACCAGTTTCAGGGTCTTCTTGGGCTTTTATTTCTTAATCATGTAACTGCCTCAATCATATCTTCTAATCTTCAGTGAAGCTACACCTGACCATTTAAATGTCATTCATAAAAAACAGGTTATCAGTAAACAATATTGACAAGAAATATACATCAACATTTAAAAACACAATATTTATCTTGACTAAAATATATTGCCACTAATTTATTGAATTAGTGTTGCAAGGAGGATTTGAAGTAGTTTATTGGCACATATTGTTTTAATGATAAGATTTCAGAGCTTAAAATTATGTCACTGATAAACCCACTATAGATATTTATTAGTAATTGGATGAGTAAATTTGGACATCTGTTATTAAACATACACACACGCACTCCCCATTAAAGAAAACCAGATTTAAAAAAATAACAAGAACAGGGGTGCCTGGGTGTTTCAGTTGGCAAAGTGACTGCCTTTGGTTCAGGTCATGATCCCAGGGTCCTGGGATTGAGTCCCATGTCAGGCTCCCTGTTCATCAGGGAGTCTCCGTCTCCCTCGGACGTCTCTCTTTCTCTCTCAAATAAATAAAATGAAATAAATCTTTAAAAAAATAACAAGAACAAAAATCTCTGAAAATCATAAGTCCAAAGAGGGGGGTGGGATTCAACAAATGCTCGAGACTGGATCATTATATCTAAGAAAAACAAGGTTTTTTTGTTTTGTTTTGGTTTGGTTTTGGTTTTTCTTTTCCCTGAAGAAAGAAGAACTGGAATGATAATAATTTGAAAACATTCTTTAGTCTTCTTATCAGTTGAAAAGAACTGGTGAGTCAAAAAAAAAAAAAAAGAAAGAAAAAGAAAGAAGGTGAGTATAGTTAAGTTGGATAAAGAGTAGATTTCTTCATGAGGAAAGCTGAGATCTTATAACATATGTAAATACATATGAAGGTGAAATTATTTTAAAAGCCAAGAAAATGTAGCTGTAAAGTATAGAGAAATCACTGAGTGTAACTGTTTTTAAAATAGGCTTTAGAAAATGGGGATAAGCTTTAGTTATTATTAGATCATAGTCATGACTAAGAGAAATCTGACAGAGCTGGCAAAGATCGTAGAAAGTGGACTAGAAGGACCCGCAGAGGAAGCCAATGCTCTCAAAACTTTTGAGATGTGACCTTTTAAAGCTGTGGACAGAGTCCACTCTAAGAGCAATTGAAATGCCAATCTATAAAGTTTGAAACAGCTATTCTAGGACATTAATGACACTGGGTAGGTTTGGGATACAAATAGTGGGAAGACTAGTATAAAATACTCTAAAAAGTTTCTGAGTGAGTTTGAAGGTGACATCATAGTTAATATAGATAGGGGTTATGTTCTTTGAGAGAATATGTCTCAAAGTTGATGTAGCTGGGGCTCTAATTAAAGATAAAACAATAATAACAAAAGTAAGGTTGATAAAGAGAAAACATGCGGACAAACAAATAGGGAACAAGACTGGATTAGATGTTCATTTAATGGGAAAACATAATCCAGATGGGATATCAAATAAGTATAATATTTTTTTTTTATAAAACTTTAAAGATACACAGAATTTATTCATTTGTTAACTTTCATTATGAGAAACTCAACAAAAACTAAAGGGAACATGTTACAAAGGCAAATATTTGAGTCAGTAAGCAAATCAAAATTGAAAGGAAAACAGAAGGTACTCAATGCTAACAAACACATTAGCTGACATGTTTTAGATGGAATGTAAATTTAGCTTGAAGAACGTGATTAAGCTTTTCAACCTTAATAGACCTCTCTTTGAAACAAAGAAAGAATGGAAACATTAGAGTCTTATCTTATCTCAGTACTGATGTAAAGAGATGACAGAAAATTTACTTTAGCTCTAGAAATTTAAAGTCTGAGGAGAGGTAATGCCCTCAGGACCCTTTAGTAAAGCAATTAGTTCTAATAAAATTGAGGATATATAGGCTTCAGAGACAGTGACAGTTAGCTTCATTTTCCTTCAAACAAAGATGGTGCCTCAGGTGCAGGGGAGGCTTATCCTAGAGGCAGCTTTCACTGGTATAAATAATCCCATAACAAAAGTGAATTCCAAAGAGGCAGAAACAATGGTATTAATTTTTTTTAATGTTTAATTAAGAAAGAAAATGTATGACACTAGATAAGACTACACACTCAAAATACCATTATAGTACCAAAAACAAAGGGTTCAAAAGGAAATTAAAATGAGGAAATTTTACTTATTATAAATGTGAAAAAGTATTTCAAATACAATATGGTGACATGCTAGCCACTGCCTAATTTTTTGTTAGAACAGAAAATCTCTAAGTAATATTCATTCTCTGAAACAAGAAGTCTTACTTTTAAGTGTACCTTCTTCCCATTTTGGAAAAACAAGGACAACATTAACTTCTTTGGGGGACATCTCTACCAATTTTAAGTTCAAAGATAGTAAACTCGACAACTAGCATTGACCTAATTGATGAGACTTAATGAGTCTGGTTTCCCCAACTAACTTTCTCTTAAAAATCTTTGAGTTCCTCCTATATTCTTGGAGGTGAGAGACAACATTTGGAGCCACTCACATCATAGTCCATGAAATGTCTCCCAATGCAGCAACCAACGACGGTGTTTTGTTTGTTTGTTTAACTACTCTTCCCTGGTTTGTGTTGAATTTTCTCCCAATAACTCTAGTTTAAATTTCCCAAATTTGATTTACATTGTAGCTTAAGCTTTTTAAGGCTAAACTGTATCATAAAGCACTATGTGAAGTAGCTTGACTTCAAATGTAGTCATATTCTAAAAGGTGCTCAGGAAGGAAAGATGGAGCTGAAAACAGCTGGCAAATCAAGCCATTGTATTATTTCATATTTCATAATTAATAATTATTGTTTTGTGAGAGTTGTCAAACACACTATAACTTGTTAAACTGATGGAAAATTTAATTCATTTAATTTCTACATGTTTAGCATGCTTTTTGAATTCACCCAGTTTAGAACAGATCATTTGAAAGGACAAAATTTAAAGGATAATACTTAATTTGTTTTATGACCATACTTCCATTTCAAATAGATCATTTCTATGGAGCCTTGTGCCATAGAAAGCATTTTCAAACAAATTGATTAATTTCACAGTTTCTATATAAATCATTGAATATTTTTACCTTTTCTTAAAAAGATGAGTGCACTGACTAGTAAAATTAAGGAACTCGCCAAGCCTTCCTTGTTAATGAATGGTAAAGCTAATATAGGAAATCTAGTCTTGTGGGTCCACAAAGTAAATTTATGATTAATTAAAAGTATCATAAGTGTCTGCCTTCTTTCTTTCTAATGTTTAAGTTGTTATTGATAATATACCATGTAGGAATGATGGTTTTTCAAAATGATGACCAAAAACCACTCTTGGGGAAGATTAGGAATGTAAGTTTAGGCATTCATAACATTAGAAATTATTTACTTGTACCTGGGGACATTTGATCTTTCAAAAATATATATAATGTTAAAGATCAACATCTGAAATAGCCACATTAAAATCCTTCAAGAACATTCCATTTTACTAAGAATAATATCTAAAACCCTTAATTATTTTATCTCTGCCTATCTGTATTAATTAGGAATAGCTTTGACAATTAAAGCAGAAAGATCCCAAAGTAATGACCTTAATGAATGACAAAGTATTTATCTCTCACTTAAAAATCCCAAGGTAAGTAGCACAGGGTTGGTATGACAGATGTGTGAATTTATTAGCAACACCTGTTCCTTCTAGCTCACCTCTCTGCCATCTCCTGATGACCCAAAATCAGTGCTAGAGTTTCTTATTTTTAAGACAGCAGAGTGGAATGATATGTCAAGAAAAAATCTGGATTCTGTCACTAGAGGAGAATAAGAATATTTGAGGACAACTAGAAGGTACAATTTCTATTAACCACTCATATCACTCTGCCTCTTAACCACTTTTTCCCCTCCATTCTGCCCTTCTTCATGGAGCCCATTCACTTATTGTCTTGGCTTTCCCAGCACTGCTTAAACACCCATCCTCCATTATACACATGATTTGTTTTTGTTCATCTTTTTAATAACAGTGAAACAATCATTTTGCTGCTTTGGATATCATTTTGATATATTTTATATCATTTTTGATATTTGACCATTTAATGTAACATTTCAACTTACCACCCAGGCATTCGTTTTTATGTGCACTTTCTTCCTGTTTTTTGTAGCATTTATCAGTTTCTAATTATAGATTCCAATGATAAGTAGACATAGACATAGATATATTTCTCTATGGGTCAGGGAAGAAATAGGAAGAAGTACAAATATAGGTCTAAATATGTTCACATAAACATAGACTATTAGTGTAGAAGTCAGTTTTGAAGATGATATGATCTATTACTCTGTTTTGTTTTGTTTTCGCTAAAGGAGTTTGAGTAAAGAGAGACTGTATTTAACTGGGGCCATAAATACAGGTAGGTGTGAGTGCACACACACAAACACACACACAGAGCACACACATACACACACACACACACACACACACACACACACACACTGGCTTAGCCATGGTCAGAGAACATCAGCTTTCTCCACCAATTCCTCAAAATCAATTCCCTTGGGGCAAGGTAAAGAGGACAAGGAGATACTTGCAAATGCAGTATGCTCATTACCCTGGAGGAAGACATTTTCTTTCTTATTCAGTACAATTATCATGCCTTTACTTTGCTCCAGAGGGAGACAGTATTTTTTTCCCCCAGACTGCTCTCTATACAGATATCCTTGAAAAAATAGTTTTCAACAAAGGGAAATCAATGCCTATGTCACAAGATGAGAAACCCATTGGAGAATTATCTCACATCAGTATGCAAAGATGCTAAGTAAAACCCTAAGCAGTAAATAAAATATAATGTATCAAAATAAATCAAATAACTGAACATAGGGAATATCTAAATTTAAGAGCTTTATATTTAAAAAGGCAAACAAACATGAAAGAGTGAAAAAAATATAATGAGGTGGGATTAGTGGATATTTTCTCTTATGGAAACCAATATAAGAGAGTTTAGAAGTTTAGCAGACAATTGTTTTGTCTACCTAACACTTCTACCATCACTGGGAATTTTAATCCCTTCTTTCTCATCTTCCATTGCCGGCACATGTGGATCAGGAAAGCTGTCACATTCTTGTATGACTCCTTACTACCAGGCTATAGTGATCGTAGATGCCCAGTAATTGAGTCTGAGCTTGAGCATTTGTCCTTTCCAAAGACCTTCTACTCTAGCTATAAGAGGCTAACAAATAACAGATAACTATTTACCACAGAGCAGTGTGTTTTGAACAATGAGGATTGACTGTAAGCATTTGCACCTATCAATTGGAAATGAACCAGCTCTACAGAGAATGTTGTTTCAATAGGTAGTGTAGTGTCTGACTCCAATTTTGATGTTTGACTGCTAACATCTTATTCCTTCTTCTTCACTTGCCCCATATCTGGGTAAACCGCATTTGAGCAATCTGATAGGAAAATCCATTGTACACTCTCTTGATGCTGTGGAGAAATTCAGCCCCACAAAATCCAGCCCCGTGTGGGAACCCTAAACCCAGCAACCGCTGCACTCTAATGGCAATACAAACTGAATCCATTTTGGACCTTCTTTTGCTCAAGCCAGATGATACCTGTCCTATTCTCCCAGAACATCTCAAAAGGTATCTTTGGAACTCTCTCAGCGAGTAACCAGTAAGGACTTCTCTACCAGTCTTGGTTTAGAAGCTGATCCTGTCCTCCTCCTAGTAATTGCAAGACACAGTAGAATAGTAAAAATACAAGCCATATTACTAGAGGTTAAGGATAAAGTAGGTACTGAAAAAGTAAAGACAGTAAAGAGAATAGGAAAAATAGAGCAACATTTGTTGAAGGAATAGCCATGTTACAGGGATGTGTTTTAAGATGGAGAAATTATAAAGAAAAACCTTCTGAAAAAGCAGTGCTTATAAAAGTTATTTCTGACACATGACATTTAATATATAATTTCTATAATATAAAACACATGGAATTTTTTGAAAAAGTTAGCTATTAAAAGTGTTGTTATTTCAACTTAATTGACTAGAGCAGGACTTACTCTATTGTATCAGAAAAAAAATCACTTGTAGAAAAGCTTTACATCCTGAAATCTTGAATATAGTTATCTTTTGGCATAGTTGTTTTGGGTTTTCTTTTGCTTGGTTACTTGCTTTCTTGCTTTTGTTTTATTTTTTGGTTTTTATGAAGTGCTCAAAATGCTTCATTTCTATGGTTTCCCTAGACATCATCTTCTAAAATTTGCTTCCTTAAATTGGGTATTTCACAGGCAATTTGCACTTATTCAGCAACTGCAGGCTTGTAGAGCATTTCCATAAACTGACCTCTTTTTGAAATCAGTGGGAATTAAATATCTAAGGTGCAACTGCAGGAGTGTGAAAGTGTATCAAGATTAGTGATCATGATCTTCACAATTATATCCTTGTATTCATATTTCTCATAGGGAATTTTTTTTAAATTGACATTAATTGCAAAATCATCATCCAAATTGACATCTGGATAAAGAACAGTATTAAAATTAAATGATGAATAGACTCATTTGTGATTGTGGTAATGAAATCTTGTAGGTGGTTATATTTGAAATAAGTCTTGTAGTTTCCCTGAAAAAAAAGAAAAATTAAATCTTTGGTTTAGTATTTTGAAATAATGACAATGACTTCACACTCTGGGCTTTTCAGATAGAAGAAAAAATAATGATTAAGATGAGGATTCCTAAAACAAATATTAATAAGCTTATTTATGAATACTCTAATTTTATATCTATAAAATAATTAAAAATCATGAATTCTATTTTGCCTTGATCAGGTTTGTTTCAAATTATGTTTGAATAGAATATCAGAGAACTGAAAAAAAGCACTGATCATGTGTGGTTTTATAAACCTTCAAATAAGTAATAGAAGAAATATGATTATTATTAAGGAGAATTTGAAATCTAATTGATGCAAATTATTCTCCAGAGACCATTAGGTTATCTGCAGGATATAAGATTTTAAAAATAATTAAGTAGTGAAAACCCCAAAAATGTTTAATCAGTGTAACCACATGCCAAAATTAACTTTTAATCACTTTTATCAAGTGATTGGGTCTTGGTAATAATAGGTACAAATTCAGGATAAAAAATAACATGTTAAAAATAAAAAGTAATACAGACATGTTTAAGTAAGAGCAATGAATTTTTGAAAAATTTTTATAATTATGCTTTAAAGGGTGTTCATACATCAATTAGGATTTGGAGAAAATGACTTTTCTTATAAATTATATCACTGTATAATATGGTATGTTCAGTTTGTCCTTTTGTGTTGAGAGACAGAAAGAGAGAGGGAGATAAGGAGAGAGGACTGATGGAGAGTCATATACACACAGGAAGAGAGCTGGGTATTAGTGAGGTACTGTGAGCAACATGAGATAATTTGGAAATAAGAACAAAGCAAGAAAATGTAGTATATAAACTTGTTTTGAATAACCCATGCCCTGGCTAGGAAATAAAACAAAATTTAGTATCTTTGTTGTAGTTTGGGCTTTACTTATTTCCTTCCTGTGCAGATTTCATCTTTTCTGACAAGGTGAAAAGCAACATACTCCATGTGGAATGGGTGCACCAGTTATTGCTTCTTCAAGGAGTCTAAAATGTACATCCTGAGGGTTATAAGATCTCAATTCCTTAGGAATAAGGTACTATGTTCCTTGTTCCCGACAACAATAGTGATTAATAGCTCACATTTTTATTAAGCACCTACTAGCAATAGAAGTTTCATTGGTCATTGAAGTTGCCTAACTCAAACTTTTGGGAACCAGAAGGCAGTCTCTACTTTGAAAAAGCTGTTGATTTCCTTCTATAGAGTATTGGCATCAGTGAACTAGGAAAATAAAGTCTAAATAATAATCTATTAAATAGTATAAACAAATCAATAGAAGTTTCTTGTTTTAAATTGGAACTAGGCTACTGATGAAATAGTAGAACTTATCAGAGAATTGGGGCATTTATTAATTATATAATCAACCTAAACACTGAGAAATAAGCTAACATGAACTTTAATAAAAAAAATCCCAAGGCAGGGACACCTGGGTGGCTTAGTGGGTTAAAGCCTCTGCCTTCAGCTCAGGTCATGATCCCAGGGTCCTGGGATCAAGCCCACATCCAGCTCTCTGCTCAGCAGGGAGCCTGCTTCCCCCTCTCTCTCTGCCTGCTGCTCTGCCTACTTGTGATCTCTGTCTGTCAAATAAATAAATAAAATCTTGAAAAAAAAAATCCCAAGGCAAATAGATCATTTTCTAAACAAAGCAAGTATGACTCTCAGTCTTCCCCTGTCCACTCTACATGCAGAGATACAAGCACAGAGGAACAAAAGAGCCAGGTTTATACAGAGCCAATCACTCAAATCATTCTATTGACAGAAATAAAACACTCTCCTGAGGAAAATGGAATCACGGTTGAATGTCACAGTTGCAAACAGCTAAGTATACAAATTTTAGTTAAAACGTATTTTACTGAAGAATTCACTATTAAAATGAGGAAATAACAAAAACATCAGTAGGAAATCTGAACAAAAATATAAAAGAAAATGTCAAGTTTCTTTTTATATATTTCTAAACAAAAGAAATTGCAAGGAAAAAAGTCGCAGGGCATAATTTCATTCTTGAGTTCTAGCTGCGCATCTGAACCTATCATCACCTTAAAAAATGGAAACAGAAAGATTAGCTGAAACATAAGTTATTTTCTTACAAGTCAAATACAAGAACATAACAGCCCAGGTGGTCTGATGTGAGCTATAGTTCCTAAACAGCAGTTTTTGATTCTGATTTCCAAAATTATTGAGAAAACCAAGTCTCTGATTCATAGTTAGGACATCTAAAACAGGATGACTAGAAGAATACTTCATTCTGGCAAGAAGTTATAACATAACGTGACAGTATTATGCAATTTCCTAAGAGAGGTAAATTAAACATTTAAATATGTGACTATTGCATTTTGTTAGCATGCTCTTAATAAATTTAACTGAATATTTCAGGTTTATAAACTTAAGCGTACTTTGTTGCATGTGGATTGGGAAAAATAAATATATGTATATTTCGATTTTGCTGATTAGATGGTGAATCTTACACAAAAGATTCCAAATTAGCCGTTCAAAGTTGGAGTAATCAGCATTTTAATAAGTCCCTGAGTAATTATGAAGAAGTTGTCCCTAGACCACATTTAAAGAATCATTTTGGGACACCCACATGGCTCAGTTGGTTAAGTACCCAACTCTCGTCTTCAGCTCAGGTCATGATCTCGCAGTCATGACCTCTCTGTTGTGAGACAAAACCTCAAGTCTGGCTTTTTTCTATCTCAGATTCTTTCTTTCTCCCTCTCCCTCTCCTTGTTCCTGCATTCTCTCCCTTTCTCTCAAATAAATAAATACTTAAAATTTTTAAAGAATTATTATTTTATAGATTTAAAGTTTTTGAACTAACACTGTTTTTATTTTAACTTTATAAGTGCATCAGCATTTATTTTCTCTCACAATATTTCCATTACACATTCATGATATAATGGTCACCATTTCACTTTAGATTTATTAATTATTCATTTTCCATTCATTCATTCAATAAACATATTTTGAGAATCTACTATATTCCAGTAACAATGATAAGCACTGAACATTTTGTAATGAGCAAGAGAAGTGTAGTTATTCTTGCATTTGTTAAGAGTAAATGATGTCTTAAGACTAGTAAGATAGCGAAACCAAAATGGCTCAGTTGCAAGAGCATGCAACTCATACTCAAGGGTTGTGTGTTCGACCCCCACGTTGGGTGTAGCATACTTAAAACTAAATAAATTAATTTACTTTTAAAAAAGAACAGTAAGATAACAAAAATTAAAATATGATAAAATAGTATCATTCCATATCTTTATTAGAAATCCATAATATTTATTTAGAACAGTTAGAGTTGGAAATTAAAAAGAAAATTACTTAGAGTAACCTCAAAATATCTAGTGCCCCTGAATAAATCTAAGAAAATATTTGTAAGATATCTATGCAGAAAATAATGCAACCCTTTTGACAGATATTCCAGAAAACTCAAATACACTGAGATAATATACTATTTATGATTTGGAAAACTCAAGATGTCAATTTATACTAAATGGAAATACAGATATATTGCATACCCAGTGAAAATCTCCTTAGAAGGTTTGGAAGGTGGATGAAGAAATCTAACATGCTGATTTTAAAATTGATGAAGGGATACAAAGTTTGGGGTCTGGCCCAAATGCTCTGAAGAAGAATAACAAAATGGTAAGAATGTGCTAACAAATGGTAAGATTTATCATACAGTATAGCTGTTAAATAGGGCTATACTATATCAGGATTAGACAAAACAGTGTTTCAAGCATGTGACCTACAGGCCAATCATCATTTTTTGTAAATAAACTTTCACTAGAACATGCATATTCTATACTACACCAGGTTGTCACCACAGAGTGTATGGTCCAATGCCTAAAATGCTTTCCCTCTGGTCTTTTAAGAAACAGTTTGCGAATTCCTGAGCAAGAATAGTGAAGCAAACTAGAAAATCCGGAATTAGGCATATGTGCATATTTGTACATGACAAAGATATAATTGAAGAGCAGTTGAAAATAGGGAGAAAATGACCACAACTTCATGCTATAAATACACACATACACACACATGCACAGTTCTCTACGTAAATGACAAGGAATGTAAATTTGATTAAAGTCATAAATTCACAAACATCATTAAGAAAAGAAACCATGTGGTAGAAGATTATTTGCCACACATGTAACTGGCAAAGGGATTATATTCATAATATATTTAGAATTGAAATATATTATTAAGAAAAGTTAGATAACCTAATATAAATTTTTGCAGCAAAGAAAAATGAAAGAGGAAAGGAAAGGAGAGAGAGGGGCAGATTTCTTAAAAGAAAACTCTAAAAAATCTTTAGAAAAGAGGGTACATAGATGACCAAATATTTTAAGCAAGTGGTGAATCCAACTAGTAATTAATGAAATGCACAGTAAAGCTGCGAATATATAAACACTATAAACCTAAAAGACTAAAATTAAAAAAAAAATACAAGCTCTAACAATACTATGTTGGGAAGAATTTGGAGCAATTAGAGTTTACACTGGCAGTAAAAATATAATAGCCAGGAAAAATTATAGTTTTATTTTTAAATCTGAAGACACTAAGAACAGCAAAATCTAATAACAGGTGTTATTTTTTATAGCTGAGAATTCATAATCTCTTCATTTAGGGAGTTCTACCACTACCATAAACATTTATTCTATAGAAAAATGCTCATTTGCACAAACATATAAGGACAACTATGTTCATAGTATCATTATTCATGCAAATAAAATGAAAGCAACCCAAATGAGATCAAGAAAGAAATGAACAAATAATACATTTATGCAATGAATATACCAGAGCAACCAACATTATAAACTACAAAGTCACTTACATGAATTTTTAAATATTATACTGAGTGGAAGAAGGTAGAAGCAAAATGAATAAATACTGGATGATTTGATTTCTATAAAGTTTGGAAACAGGTAAAACCATAGTATAGAGTAGCTACATTGTTGCTTTTGTGAATTTGTTATGCTGTACATCTGCATTTTTACACATTCTGTTGGGATATATTTTATGACTTAAAATGTTTAGAAATTAAAATCTTCAGTAGAAAAAATGTTAATAGCTATTATAGGAAATTCACAGAAAGGGAAATCTGAAAGACTGTTAAACATATGAAAGAATACTCAACATCAGCAATGATCAGAAAAATTCAAGTTATAACTAGATATAGTTTTCACACCTGCCAGCTCTGCAAGATTTTAAGTCTGATGACATTTCTTTTACCAGTGTTGGATATAATATGTGAAAATATATAATTAATTTGAACTGCTCTTGGGAGTGTAAATTGTTAAAATCACTTTGGAGAGAAATTTGATTCTACCTAATTAAAGATATAACAATGTGCATACTTGGAAATCCAATAATTCTGCATTAAGAAATCTACACTGAGAAAAACTTTCCCACATAGCAGACAAGGGGACAATTTTATGAATGTTCACTGCAGGCCTCTTAACATTATAAGTATACAGATAATGCAACCCTCTTTCAGTAGAAGTATGAAAAAATAGATACATATTTATTTATTTAGTGAAAGAATATATTTAAGCTGAAATCAGTAAACAAATACTACATATATTGGTATAAATAAATTTCAAAAACCTAATGTGGAATAAAAATTATTTGCTAACTATTTCAAGTATGGTAGGCAAATTCATCCCTTTCAAGAGAAGGGAGTGTAGAATAAATGCATAGCTACAGATAATTAGTTCCTTTATTCTATCAATATGTCAAGAGGGGAGAGTTCCACTCAAAATGAGAAAGGTAAGATAGTGCTAGAGATTTGTGTCTTAGAAGAATAGGTATGAAATCATCTTCTTGAAAAGCAGAAGAGTGAAATCCTCAGAGAAATTAGCACTTTTACCACTGGTGCCTAATTCCAATTTGAGTTTTATGGTACAATTAAATGGAACCCAGTGAGCAGGGACCTATGGTTTTCACTAGCCATGTTCAGTTACTGATGTGAAGATGCAGAGAAGGTAAAATTTGTACATCACAGGGGTTTAGAATTTTTCAGGCAAGTGCTGTGAGGTACAAGAGAGTAGAATTTATGAACTGCATGGTTCTGGTGGGGAGGCATGAAATGTAAGCTAGAAAACAAGAAAAAGAAAACAAGAGGAACTGGAAAATCAAATAACTGGATTATTTATTGAACAGAAAAAAAGTGTGCAGTGGTTGCACTCATGTAAAGGAGCAGAGAAAATAGTAAATTTGGTGAAAGAATTGAATATGTGAAGCTAGGATTTCAGAGATGATATAGTAACTGGTAACAGAAATGTCTAACACATGAGAGATAAGTCAAGTAGAATTAAGTAGAGTACAGGAAGTATAGATGCCAAAGACCTAGGAGGCCAGGGAATTTAATCAATCCTTAATATAGATTTAGACCATGTCAAGAATAATGACAAAAATGGTGATGTAAGAGAAAACGGTAAACTAGGTGACAGAATGAGGAAAATTCAAGAATGAAGAGGAGTGATAGGGTGTCTGCATGTCTCAGTCGGTTGAGCATTCAGCTCTTAATTTCAGCTCAACTCATGATCTCAGGGTCCTGAGACTGAGCCCTGTGTTGGGCTTAGGCTCCACACTCAGTGTGGAGTCTGCTTGTTGCTCTCCCTGTTCCCCTTTTCCTCCTCTCAATCTCTCAAATAAATAAATAAATAAATAAATAAATAAATAAATAAAATCTTCAGGGGGAAAAAAAAAGAATGAAGGGGAGTGAGAAATGGTAGTACATGCCCACATCAAAGACAGCTAGGAGATAGTAAAGACTAATGGCATAATTTGGAAAAATTCTTGGTTTTTGAGATTTAATAAATAGTCTGATATTCAGATGAGCTATAAGGACACATACCATCTTCAGGCCTTGTCATATATGGAGTATGACTGCTTACATTTTGAAGGTTGCATTGGCTGTCACATCTTCAGCAAAATAAGATGATAACAGGGGAATTCAGAGAAGGGTTTGAAGTCGGGTAGAAGGTGGGGGCCGTAGCTGACAAAAGATATTGCAAGGTGAACAACAGTAAGGTTTTGAAGTAGGGAAATGAGAAAAATTAGGTCACTAGGGAATTTACAGAGCTCGATGGGGATGAGATTCAGTGATGAGAGATTTATTGGAGGTTTAGACTTACTAGTAACAGGAGGTATACAGATATTCCATAATGAGATTTTTCTTGAATTTTCCACAGGAAAGATAAATCATCAGTTCAAATTAGAGCTTCTCTCACATATTCTTTTTTAATATTAGTCTTATGTAAAAGTTTGAGATATGAAAATATGTAGTATACTTACAAATAAAGTTGGTAGAATTGGAATACTTTTCATGTTCCTTAAAATAATTTAATACTTGTAAGAAATAGAATAAAATTACAAAATGTCAGTCTTCTGTTTTATGTTTAAACACTTGAATTTATAGAATTTTTTTTTAATTTTTCATTTTACTCACTTATTTTTGCTACAAAATTTAAAGTAATTTTATTTTATTATTGATTTATTTTTATTATGGTAATAATATGTAACACAAAATCTACCTTCTTAACAAACTGTTATAGGTACAATATAGTATTGTTAACTATGGATACAAAGTTGTACAAAAGATCTCTAAACCTTATCCATTGTGCATAACTGAAACTCATGTAAATAGGACCATGCAATATGGCTGGCTTATTTCACTTAGCATAATGTCTTTCAGGTTCCTCCAGATTGTTGCAAATGACATTTTTCCCTTCTAAAATTTAAAGTTTAAGATCATTTGGTAATGCCTTAAGACACTTTTAATTTCCCCAAGACAACATGTTGATTTTCAAAGGACATTTATCCTAAAGTCAGACTGAGATTGTACTCTCTGTTTTTCCATTTAATGATGCAATCTTTTCAAAATTACTAAATCTGGGTTTTCGTTAATAATATGAGACCATATAATTATTAGGATTAAATGAGTCATGTAGAGTCCCTGGTCCCAACTGGTGCTCAAATTGTTAGTCCATTTGAAGTTCCTGGAAGTTAAACAGTGGTATCTAATTACGGTAGTAAAAAGAGAACTATTTAAGCATATTTAATGTGAGAACCAGGCTTATACTATTGAATGCATTCTCCACTTAATTCTGAATAAATATATAAATGATAGATGATAGATAGATGATGATAGATGGATAAATAGATAGATACTCATTTAGAAATCACATTATACTTTTTCAGTTTCTACCTAATAAATGTCTCAGCCAAGGAATAGATTAAAGAAAATTTTAAATAATAAGTAGGGCAAAATGCTATTCTCTTAGCAATGAGTAAGGAATTCTTACTGAAAAAAAACATGCTTTCCACTTCAATGGAAAAATTCCCAAGTAAGCATACTTGAGTTAGCAGCTGGTCTGTAAGTGGTTTTACCTGATTTAGATGACATAGGAGCCTGGGAGTGGGGGAGAAATATTACAATTTTTAAAAAGAGTCAAAAGAAGGAGGGAGGAAATTGAGGCAGCATTGTACTTCAAAAGTTTGGGCTTAGTAAAATGTTACCATTCTGTTCACCCTTAAACTCTTGAAGAAAGTTACAAACTCCATAAAACCTTGGTGTAAAAAGTAACTTTGTGAGTAAAGTAGGGAAAATGTGAGTGTATGGAGTGTATGCAGAAAAGAATCAGTACTTCTTTTTTTCTAAATTAGAGACAAGAGTCAGAAGAATAGAAGGGAAGCTCTAAATTAAAGTAATTTTACCCAAACCTCAAAGGGCCAGAGGCTCCGTCTGATAATGAGATGGTGGGAGTACACTAATTCCCTTTTTTCTCTCTAAACAGAGAACTCTTTGTGTGATTGCACCACAATTCCTGCCCCTCAACTGTCCTTTTGAGGACTCTAAAAGTTGTTATTTTTTACTTCTGTTAGTAATTGTAAACACTGAATTTCCTGTAGACCTATTTTCTCTACCAGAGAAATCAATATTTCTAATATTTCTAATATTTCAATCTTTCTAATTATTCTTATTTTAGACTGAAGACAATACTATCTACCTTATGATATCATGATGAGTCATCAATGAGTCAATAGATGTACAGTGCTGAACACACTTCAGTTCAGTAAGTGACATGGCTTATACTAAATAAATACTGTTGGGCGCCTGGGTGACTCAGTGGGTTGAGCCGCTGCTTTCGGCTCAGGTCATGATCCCAGGTCTTGGGTTCAAGCCCCACATCGGGCTTTCTGCTCAGCAGGGAGCCTGCTTCCTCCTCTCTCTCTGCCTGCCTCTCTGCCTACTTGTGATTTCTCTCTGTCAAATAAATAAATAAAATCTTAAAAAAAAATAAATAAATACTGTTCCTTTTCCTCCTCCATCTCTCTTTCATTTTCCTTCTTTCATAATTTTTTAAAAAAATTCAATAAAAAATAATTTGCATTGAACTTCCTTTCCCCCTTCTGTTCAGGAGAATTATTTGAAAGGAATTCTTAGCTCTCAGTTCTTGGTCTAAATGACTTTTAAAAAGTAATCTTCTAAGAAAATATAAAACTTACCATATCAATGTATGTCCATCACTGAATTTACAAAAGTTAATGGGGGCTATCTTTACCACATTAACTCAAACTCCAGTCAATAAAGAGGAGTACAGTGATACAGATTTCTATAGTGTGGAATCAGTGTATTTACCATGATACAGATGCTTGAAATGCAGCTTTGTAGAGACTATTCAAATGTGTCCTCACAGGAATCTGTATTTGACGATATTTTTAAAATTAGAATTTCAAAACTGTGTTCACCCTGACTTTTTCACGTGAAACTTATTATTCCATTAAAGATTTGTCATAAGTGATTTACTATCTCTTCAGTATCAAAATCATTTTGCAATGTTATGAAAGCTTAAAATATATTTTGCCCTGGTCAATCTACAAATGGTGAATGTGTGCAAAGATTCTTAGATATCTTGCCATCTCCATCTGAGACCTGCAACCTTAGTATTACTTAATTCTAATCTCAAATAATATGAAACTATCAATCCTATCTCTGATAAACATATGAATCATTTAAGTCAGCATAGTAAATTTCCATTTTACAGTATTGTTAAATTCCCAAAATCACAAGTTTAAATATTAATTTTTATTATATTATATTAATTTTTACTATTATTGAGTTTTAGGAATGATAAAGCTCATGGAAACAGCTGTAATAAATCATCTGCATGGCCCAACAATTGAAGGCATAGTTTGATTTAATGAGCACACAGAAATCCAAAAATTAGTCTTTGCTATGTTCTTAGCTTAAAAGAAATACATTTGTTCAAATAATTTGCATAAAACAAATATTTGATATGCACTGAATTCAAATGTTTTATCAGATGGCTTAAAAACTGTATCATATGAGATCCTTACAAATGATCTTGCATCTTTAATAACTAAGGCAGTGATGTAGTTTCATTATTTTCAAAGCAAAGAGCAATTTTTCCCTTAAAAATAACTTTTCCTTTGCAAAATTTATGATTAGAAAGTGTCATATAGTTGGGTCAACCTCTTCTCCAGCAACTGTATTGATAACCAGAATACTATAAAGTTAATCACCTGTCACTGTTACAAATGTTTCACTTCTAAAAATGACATGTGAAAAACCTTAGTAATTAATGAAACCTTAGTTAATAATAATTTTTAGTTCTTTCATATAATTCAGAAGGCTATTTGGAGAAATTATATAGATAGAATTAGATCTCTTTAAAAATCTAAGAACTTTAATTCTGTCTTAGAGAATATTTTAATGATATAATCAGAGATATGATCAAATATTTATGCTTAGTGATAATTATGGCAATGAACTTCATTTAATAAATATTAGAAATTATCTGTCAATTATATACCGAATAGTAATGATTTGTCTATAATATAGAAAATCTAAGCTAACCATGCACTAGAATGTCATGCAGTCTTTTTTTTAAAAAAGATATTTATTTATTTATGTAAGAGAGAGTACACAGAGGGAGAGGGAGTGGGAGAAGCAGACTCTCCACTGTTCGGGGATCACAATGTAGGACTTGATTCTAGGACTCTGAGATCATGACCTGAGCTGAAGTTAAATGCTTAACTCACTGAGTCACCCAGGTGACCCTACCATGCAGTCTTTAAGTTCATGTTTTCAAAGATAATTTGATGACATGTGAAATTTTCATGACATAATTTAAAGTGTTAAAGTAATGAAAAGGTGCATATACATGCATAGATGTGTGTGTGTGTGTGTGTGTGTGTGTGTGTGTGTGTGTGTGTGTGTGACATGAGAGATAGAGAAAGCTGTCAAAATTGGGTGCAGAGTTACTTTCTTGGGGCTTATCAAGAGAGGCCACTTTGATTTAGTACCCCCAATATCAACTCATCCTTTTGTGGAAAATAGACACTAGAGAGAAAGGGTAAAAGAATCCATGATAAATATAGGTTGTGACAGCAAAAACAGATAATTGGCTTCACTTTATTTGGTTGAGCATCCTGTGAAGAATAAGGGCATTATATCATCCTAGATCAGCTTGTTCTCCAGTTTGTTGGCTGAACAGGGATGAACTAGCATTTCTTGTTTTTAAGTGAATACCATGGAAAGTAACTGGGTTTGAATAACCTAAGCCTATCCCAGCAGCAAAATTTATGAAATGTGGCCCTAAGAGAGCTGCTAACAGTAGTAAGAGAAAGTCAAGAAGAAACCAGATCACGCACATCAAGCAACTGTGGAGAGCAAAAGATTTTTGCCCTCTGAAGGACTAGATATTCTTTTAATATGTCCCTATTGATTTGAGTCCTTCTTTGATTTCAGGCATAAGAAGAGGTTCTCAGTTCACCTTTATAAAACTGCATCAGGGGCGCCTGGGTGGTTCAGTGGGTTAGAGCCTCTGCTTTCGGCTCAGGTCATGATCCCAGTGTCCTGGGATCGAGCCCCACATTGGGCTCTCTGCTCTGCAGGGAGCTTGCTTCCTCCTCTCTCTGCCTAACTCTCTGCCTACTTGTGATCTCTGTCTGTCAAATAAATAAATAAAATCTTTAAAAAAAAAGAAGTATAAAAACTGTATCAGTCTTGGAATAAGTTTTTTTTTTTTTTTTTCAAAAAGTCCTACTTACTTGGATCTGAACACTACTTAGAATCAAAGATCAAGATGCAAAGATATAAGGTATTTTAGGCTGTTCAGATTGTTATACTGAAAATACAATACACTGGCCTAAAAAACAACAGAAATTTATTTCTTATAGTTCTGGAGGCCAGGAGGTACAAGATCAAAGTTCCAGGAGATTCTGTGTCTGGTGAGGCTCCACTTCATGATTTGTAGATGGCCATCTTTTCCTTGTAGCCTTATATGGCAGAAGGAAAAGGTGGCTCTCTGGGGTCTGTTTTATAAGAGCATTGACCCTGTCCATGAGGACTCCAACCCCGTGACCTAATCATGTCCCAAAGGCCTAGTTCCAATGCTATTATACTGGAGATTAGGTTTCAACATACAAATTTTGGGGTACACTAATTATCTATAGTACTAGACATCCTCATTTGTTACTGGGCTATCATTATTTCTTACTCTTTTCAGCAAAGTTAAGCATGATCATTTATTATGTATATAAGGCATATTAATTACATTATATATTATTATATATAAATTATGAGTTTATACTGGAATCTTATATCCCTTTCCAGTACCACATGATTCTTCCCTTGTAATCCTCCTATTGCACTTTTATATTCCTTTGTCCTACACTAGGAATTCTGGCTGCCAATGATACCAGTGTATTTACTCATTTACTCAATACCACAATGTATAAATAATAGTTACAAAATTCATACATCCATACCACTAAAATAATGAAAACGGCAATTAACATTTAATATTTTTGTAGTTCTTTTAAATTTTTATAGGCACTGTATAGTAAAAATTATTTGGCTTAACTTTACTTCTTCCTTAGTGGATATGTTGTTAATGTGATATATTGTTATATTAATATATTTGTTTTTAGAAGTCAAAAGCATAAGAAAAGTTATATTTTAAAAAATGGCACTCACTCATGTAACTGATACTACTCATCCTCTCTAGGCAACCAAAAAAATTAATGGTGTATGTTTTATCTTTATTTTCTTTTTTGTTATTTTTTACAAAAATAAGCAGAATTTCCCCCTTCTTCCTTAAAATATGACATGTATCACTTTTTTAAAAATAAGTTTTATTTTTTAGAGTAGCCCTATATTGAAAGCAAAATTGAGTGGAAAGTACAGAGTTCCTATATGTCTTCTGGCCCCACAAATATCCCCTATGATCAACATCTCAGACCAGAGTGGTACATTTGTTATGGCTGATGAAATTACATTAACATATCATTATCACCCTCAATCCACAGATTACATTAGGGTTCACTCTTGATGTTACACATTTTATGATGTTACACATTTACACATTTTATGGGTTTTGACAACTTTGTAAAATAATATATATCCACTATCATAGTATCACACAGAGTACTTTACCCTAAAAATTCTCTGTACTCTGCCTATTATCCCTCCATCACCCTAACCCCCAACAACAACTGATCATTTTACTGTCCCGATGGTTTTTTCCTTATCCAGATTGTCATGGATAGTAACATAGTGGGGTAGCATTTTCAGTTGTGTTCATTCACTTACTAATAAGCATTTAAGTTTCTTCCATGTCTTTTCTTCTATGCATTTTTATGGCTTGTTAGTTTGTTGTTGTTGTTTTAATAACTGAATGATATTCCATTGTCTAATGCACTACAATTTATTGATCCATTCATTTACTGAAAGACATCTTGGTTTCTTCCAAGTTTGGTTAGAGAAAAAAAAAAAACTGCTCTAAACCCAAATGGATGTTTTCATGCAGATATGCATTGTCTATTATTTTAGGTAAGTAACTAAGGGAATAATTGCTGGATCATATAGTAAGATTATGTTTATTTTGTAAGTCTCCCAAAGTGGTTGTACCATTTTGTATTCCCATCAACAATGAGTATTCCTATTCCTCTTCATTTTGCTTTCTTTCTTAGCAATATATTGTGTAAATCACTCCATCTTAGCTTTTAGAGATTTTTTCTTATTTATTTTTATAGGTGTATAACATTTCAGTGTTTGAGTGCACATAGCTTATGTTTATTTAACCAATCTAGTGTGTGTTTGGTGTGTTTGGGAATGTTATGTATGTAACTGCTTCACAAAGTAGGCAAACTTAATTCCAGGGAAGTAGATAAGTAAAGATGTATATCTTTTCTTTTTTTTATAAGATTATTTCCTTTTATTTTATTTTATTTTTTTAAAGATTTTATTTATTTGACAGACAGAGATCACAAACAGTCAGAAAGGCAGGCAGAGAGAGAGAGAAGGAAGCAGGCTCCCTGCTGAGCAGAGAGCCTGATGCAGGGCTTGATCCCAGGACCCCGGGGTCATGACCCAAGCCGAAGGCAGAGGCTTTAACCCACTGAGCCACCCAGGCACCCCAAGATGTATATCTTAATATAGGACGAAACTGTTCACAACTCAAATGCCACCTGAATCAAAAATTGTTCCAAGGAAGTTTGCATATATCCATGATGCTCTGACTCTCCACTACATCTTGTCCTGATATAATATCTATAAGGCTTGTTTGAGATTTCTTATTCTATTTCAGTCTCCATCAGCCTTTTCCATTCTAAGTAATTTATAGTTTTCCATATATGGTCAAACATTGACATGTCTATAGATTATCTTGTTTCACTTAAATTATGTTTTTCTTTTTATTTTTTTGTTGTTAACTGCAGGGACTCAGACACTTCTATTGATTTATAGTGCTTACTCAATGGCAAACAATCTGCTGTGCTGTACCTGTTTGCACATACTGTATTATCTCTGTGACTTGGGACCCTTAGCAGTTAGGTTGATTTTTCTCTTCCTTTAATTTTCTCCATGTCTCTCTTTTTCCTAAGTAAATGGAAAATTATATATAATTTTAATAAGAAAAAAATCAGTTGTATTTTAGAGTTCTCTGTTACTTATATATACATTTATCTTTGTAAACCATTATAGGTGAATGGAAAGGTAATTTAAATATCTCTCTGTCTCACTTTTTGTTTTTCCCCTGAACAAGATTTTGTTTAGTTTTGCCTGGTCTTAATTGCTGTTGTTTCAGGTATTGTGCTATGGGGAACTATGCACACGATAACCACTGCTCTGAAGTTAAATGATGTGGAAAACAATAAACAATGTTATTTGTATGTATGGTATTTTTATCAGGGTGAGATACCAAAATACATGAAGTCCTCCTTCCTTCCTCCCTACTTTCCATCCTTCCTTCTTTCCCTTAGTTTTTCTGTCTTCCATGTATTTATTCCTCAAATATATACTATTCACAGGGCACTGTGTAAGATGTCTCAATAATCTTATATTAATTTTTATATGTGTTTTGAACACCATGTTAGATCATATTTTCAACATTGAATGAAAGAAGCTTATGGTGTGTGTTTCTTAAATGGATTTCAGTTGGGAATATAACAAATCATATTACAGAATCTATCTCAATGAATTTATAGACTTGAAACTATAATGGAATTTTTATTTGGCTTTATAACATAAAAGAAGACATGAATTATTAGCCTAAATTTTTATATATACATACCTCACACAAAATATAGAAATTTTACTTGAGAAGAAATTTACTATATAATGAAAATATATTTTCTTAAATCAAGTTTAGTGAATCAAGCCCAAGACTTCTTGCTTCAATTTTCATTTTTTTCCTTATGTTGCCATTCACAGCACGAAAAAAAAAAAAAAAGTCCCATAAGCACAGGACCATTAGATAAAAACCATTTCACTGAAAAACCTGTGCTTAAAAAGGATTATCTGATCTACAGTTTGGGATTCTGCATGTTGTTAGATGACTAAGGTCCAAGTCGCAGTAAAGCAGCCTTTTGCCAAATGCATATAAGAATATAAAAATTAAACAGCAACAACAAAACAATAGCAACAACAAAAATAGAGAATATCATGATTCCAAAAAACAGTACAATGAGGACTGAATGGTCTCCTGACCAGCAACATAGTTTTGCCAAAACATGATTGTTTTTCTGTAGGGAAAATCACTTCAAATTATCAAAGATCTATAACCAAAACATGCATTATTAATTTCATGTATTTATTATTATAATATATACATTTAATACCCAAGATGTGCAGAATGCTGAGTTAATTGATATGATGTGTGTATAATGTGTCCCTCTTTGCAAAAACAAGTGTAAAAACTTTTCTATCAATTGCCTATATATGCAGTGCATCATCTCAGGTCAAGAATAATAAATATGTCAGTAGTAGATTATTAGCTTGCAACAGTAACAGGACAATCATGAGAATCCTTCCATATTGTATAAGACAAAAAGATAGTGTGATGTAGTATATCAAACTATGTATTTGTAACCAGACTGAATTGGGTTTAATGTATTGTTCATACTACGGTCTGTGTACCCTTGGGCCATCTACGTAACTTCTTTCCAAACTAATTTCTTTTATATGTAATATAGAAATAAGCACACCAAAATTGAAAAATTAATAAGACAATGAAAATTAGAAGTTGTGAAATTCCATTTGATTCAATTCTGGTGACACTGGTGTCATATGCTCAGAGTTGCCATCACTACTTTCAGTTACCTTTCTCTATTTTCCTTAATAAATATCAAAACTTTCCAGTTTCTCTTTATGTCTTTCTTATTTTTATAATTTGCAATTTTAGCCTATCTTACATATGATTTGAAAGTGTCTCACATTCTACATATGTTTTTCATTTTTATTTATTTATATCTATAACCAGCTTCACTTAGGATTTAACACAAAGTGGCTATGGGATGAAAAGTAGATCATACCTAATCATACCTAAATATTCAATGGAAATTTTCAAAAATATATATAATTTGACCCTCAGTGTGATTCCTGCCATCACCATCAACACCATTATCCACTGACACTTAATTCAAGCACTAATCTGAAACTCAAATTCTAGCTGTTGTTCCTTTTGCATAATGTTCTCAAAATTCTTAATTTTGAGTTCCCATACTATTCCTTTATTTAGATATGCCTTTCAATTCAGTCAATTTGTAAATATTCCCATATAATCTTAATTTACATCGATCATATAATCTATGGGTCATCTAACACTGTAGGTATATATTTGGCATTATTTCTCGCTTACCCTCAATGTGCTGTGTATGGTGCTGGATAACAGAAACATTTAGTGGAGATGATGTGGCAAGGATTCAGTTATCATGTCAAAATCTTAACTGCATAAATTCCAGTATCTTTTAATTTGAAATATGATGCTAATAGCTAATCAAAGAAGGGAGAAAGTGGCCTAGAGATCTCCTATACTTTTTTTTTTTTATATACATCATTAAGTCCTTTATTTATTTATTTTTTAATTTTATTTTTTATAAACATATATTTTTATCCCCAGGGGTACAGGTCTGCGAATTGCCAGGTTTACACACTTCACAGCACTCACCATAGCACATACCCTCCCCAATATCCATAACCCCACCCCTCCTCTCCCAACCCCCCTCCCCCCATCAACCCTCAGTATGTTTTGTGAAATTAAGAGTCACTTATGGGGGCGCCTGGGTGGCTCAGTGGGTTAAGCCGCTGCCTTCGGATCAGGTCATGATCTCAGGGTCCTGGGATCGAGCCCCGCATTGGGCTCTCTGCTCAGCAGGGAGCCTGCTTCCTCCTCTCTCTCTGCCTGCCTCTCTGCCTGCTTGTGATCTCTCTCTGTGAAATAAATAAATAAAATCTTTAAAAAAAAAAAAAAGAGTCACTTATGGTTTGTCTCCCTCCCAATCCCATCTTGTTTCATTTACTCTTCTCCTACCCCTTTAACCCCCATGTTGCATCTCCTCTCCCTCATATCAGGGAGATCATATGATAGTTGTCTTTCTCCGATTGACTTATTTCGCTAAGCATGATACCCTCTTGTTCCATCCACGTCGTCGCAAATGGCAAGATTTCATTTCTTTTGATGGCTGCATAGTATTCCATTGTGTATATATGCCACTTCTTCTTTATCCATTCGTCTGTTGATGGACATCTAGGTTCTTTCCATAGTTTGGCTATTGTGGACATTGCTGCTATAAACATTCGGGTGCACATGCCCCTTTGGATCACTACGTTTGTATCTTTAGGATAAATACCCAGTAGTGCAATTGCTGGGTCATAGGGTAGTTCTATTTTCAACATTTTGAGGAACCTCCATGCTGTTTTCCAGAGTGGTTGCACCAGCTTGCATTCCCACCAACAGTGTAGGAGGGTTCCCCTTTCTCCGCATCCTCGCCAGCATCTGTCATTTCCTGACTTGTTAATTTTAGCCATTCTGACTGGTGTGAGGTGATCTCATTGTGATTTTGATTTGTATTTCCCTGATGCCAAGTGATGTGGAGCACTTTTTCATGTGTATGTTGGCCATCTGGATGTCTTCTTTGCAGAAATGTCTGTTCATGTCCTCTGCCCATTTCTTGATGGGATTATTTGTTCTTTGGGTGTTGAGTTTGCTAAGTTCTTTATAGATTTTGGACACTAGCCCTTTATCTGATATGTCATTTGCAAATATCTTCTCCCATTCTGTCAGTTGTCTTTTGGTTTTGTTAACTGTTTCCTATGCTGTGCAAAAGCTTTTGATCTTGATAAAATCCCAATAGTTCATTTTTGCCCTTGCTTCCCTTGCCTTTGGCGATGTTCCTAGGAAGATGTTGCTGCAGCTGAGGTCAAAGAGGTTGCTGCCTGTGTTCTCCTCAAGGATTTTGATGGATTCCTTTCTCACATTGAGATCCTTCATCCATTTTGAGTCTATTTTCGTGTGTGGTGTAAGGAAATGATCCAAATTCATTTTTCTGCATGTGGCTGTCCAATTTTCCCAACACCATTTATTGAAGAGGCTGTCTTTTTTCCATTGGACATTCTTTCCTGCTTTGTCGAAGATGAGTTGACCATAGAGTTGAGGGTCCATTTCTGGGCTCTCTATTCTGTTCCATTGATCTATGGGTCTGTTTTTGTGCCAGTACCATGCTGTCTTGATGATGACAGCTTTGTAATAGAGCTTGAAGTCCGGAATTGTGATGCCACCAACTTTGGATTTCTTTTTCAATATTCCTTTGGCTATTCGAGGTCTTTTCTGGTTCCATAAAAATTTGAGGATTATTTGTTCCATTTCTTTGAAAAAAATGGATGGTACTTTGATAGGAATTGCATTAAATGTGTAGATTGCTTTAGGTAGCATAGACATTTTCACAATATTTATTCTTCCAATCCAGGAGCATGGAACATTTTTCCAATTCTTTGTGTCTTCCTCAATTTCTTTCATGAGTACTTTATAGTTTTCTGTGTATAGATTCTTAGTCTCTTTGGTTAGGTTTATTCCTAGATATCTTATAGTTTTGGGTGCAATTATAAATGGGATGGACTCCTTAATTTCTCTTTCTTCTGTCTTGTTGTTGGTGTAGAGAAATGCAACTGATTTCTGTGCATTGATTTTTTATCCTGACACTTGACTGAATTCCTGTACAAGTTCTAGCAGTTTTGGAGTGGAGTCTTTTGGGTTTTCCACATAGAGTATCATATCATCTGCGAAGAGTGATAGTTTGACTTCTTCTTTGCCGATTTGGATGCCTTTAATTTCCTTTTGTTGTCTGATTGCTGAGGCTAGGACTTCTAGTACTATGTTGAATAGCAGTGGTGATAACGGACATCCCTGCCGTGTTCCTGACCTTAGCGGAAAAGCTTTCAGTTTTTCTCCATTGAGAATGATATTTGCGGTGGGTTTTTCATAGATGGCTTTGATAATATTGAGGTATGTGCCGTCTATCCCTACACTTTGAAGAGTTTTGATCAGGAAGGGATGCTGTACTTTGTCAAATGCTTTTTCAGCATCTATGGAGAGTATCATATGATTCTTGTTCTTTCTTTTATTAATGTGTTGTGTCACATTGATTGATTTGCGGATGTTGAACCAACCTTGCAGCCCTGGAATAAATCCCACTTGGTCATGGTGAATAATCCTTTTAATGTACTGTTGAATCCTATTGGCTAGTATTTTGGCGAGAATTTTTGCATCTGTGTTCATCAAGGATATTGGTCTGTAGTTCTCTTTTTTGATGGGATCCTTGTCTGGTTTTGGGATCAAGGTGATGCTGGCCTCATAAAATGAGTTTGGAAGTTTTCCTTCTATTTCTATTTTTTGGAACAGTTTCAGCAGAATAGGAATTAGTTCTTCTTTAAATGTTTGGTAGAATTCCCCCGGGAAGCCGTCTGGCCCTGGGCTTTTGTTTGTTTGGAGATTTTTGATGACTGTTTCAATCTCCTTACTGGTTATGGGTCTGTTCAGGCTTTCCATTTCTTCCTGGTTCAGTTGTGGTAGTTTATATGTCTCTAGGAATGCATCCATTTCTTCCAGATTGTCCAGTTTGTTGGCGTAGAGTTGCTCATAGTATGTTCTTATAATTGTCTGTATTTCTTTGGTGTTTGTTGTGATCTCTCCTCTTTCATTCATGATTTTATTTATTTGGGTCCTTTCTCTTTTCTTTTTGATAAGTCTGGCCAGGGGTTTATCAATCTTATTAATTCTTTCAAAGAACCAGCTCCTAGTTTCGTTGATTTGTTCTATTGTTTTTTTGGTTTCTATGTCATTGATTTCTGCTCTAATCTTTATGATTTCTCTTCTCCTGCTGGGTTTAGGGTTTCTTTCTTGTTCTTTCTCCAGCTCCTTTAGGTGTAGGGTTATGTTGTGTACCTGAGACCTTTCTTGTTTCTTGAGCAAGGCTTGTACCGCTATATATTTTCCTCTCAGGACTGCCTTTGTTGTGTCCCACAGATTCTGAACCATTGTGTTTTCTTTTTTTTTTTTTTAATTTTTTTATTTTTTTCAGCATAACAGTATTCATTATTTTTGCACCACACCCAGTGCTCCATGCAATCCGTGCCCTCTACAATACCCACCACCTGGTGCCCCCAACCTCCCACCCCCCACCCCTTCAAAATTCTCAGATCGTTTTTCAGAGTCCATAGTCTCTCATGGTTCACCTCCCCTTCCAATTTCCCTCAACTCCCTTCTCCTCTCCATCTCCCCTTGTCCTCCATGCTATTTGTTATGCTCCACAAATAAGTGAAACCATATGATAATTGACTCTCTCTGCTTGACTTATTTCACTCAGCATAATCTCTTCCAGTCCCGTCCATGTTGCTACAAAACTTGGGTATTCATCCTTTCTTTTTTCTTTTCTTTTTTTTTTTTTTTTTTTTTTTTTTTTTTTTTTACAGCTTTATAACTACCCTATGACCCAGCAATTGCACTGCTGGGTATTTACCCTAAAGATACAAACGTAGTGATCCGAAGGGGCACGTGCACCCGAATGTTTATAGCAACAATGTCTACAATAGCCAAACTATGGAAAGAGCCTAGATGTCCATCTACAGACGAATGGATAAAGAAGATGTGGTATATATACACAATGGAATACTATGCAGCCATCAAAAGAAATGAAATCTTGCCATTTGCGACGACGTGGATGGAACTAGAGGGTATCATGCTTAGCGAAATAAGTCAATCGGAGAAAGACAACTATCATATGATCTCCCTGATATGAGGGAGAGGAGATGCAACATGGGGGGTTGAGTGGGTAGGAGAAGAATAAATGAAACAAGATGGGATTGGGAGGGAGACAAACCATAAGTGACTCTTAATCTCACAAAACAAACTGAGGGTTGATGGGGGGAGGGGGTTGGTAAAGGGTGGTGGGGTTATGGATATTGGGGAGGGTATGTGCTATGGTGAGTGCTGTGAAGTGTGTAAACCTGGCGATTCGCAGACCTGTACCCCTGGGGACCGTTGTGTTTTCATTATCATTTGTTTCCATAAATTTTTTCAATTCTTCTTTAATTTCCTGGTTGACCCATTCATTCTTTAGAAGGATGCTGTTTAGTCTCCATGTATTTGGGTTCTTTCCAAATTTCCTCTTGTGATTGAGTTCTAGCTTCAGAGCATTGTGGTCAGAAAATATGCAGGGAAGGATCCCAATCTTTTGATACCGGTTGAGACTTGATTTAGGACCAAGAATGTGATCTATTCTGGAGAATGTTCCATGTGCACTAGAGAAGAAGGTGTATTCTGTTGCTTTGGGATGAAATATTCTGAATATATCTGTGATGTCCATCTGGTCCAGTGTGTCATTTAAGGCCTTTATTTCCTTGTTGATCTTTTGCTTGGATGATCTGTCCATTTCAGTGTGGGGAGTGCTAAAATCCCCTACTATTATTGTATAATTGTCGATGTGTTTCTTTGATTTTGTTATTAATTGGTTTATATAGTTGGCTGCTCCCACGTTAGGGGAATAGATATTTAAAATTGTTAGATCTTTTTGTTGGACAGTTCCTTTGAGTATGATATAGTGTCCTTCCTCATCTCTTATTATAGTCTTTGGCTTAAAATCTAATTGATCTGATATAAGGATTGCCACTCCTGCTTTCTTCTGATGTCCATTGGCATGGTAAATTCTTTTCCACCCCCTCACTTTAAACCTGGAGGTGTCTTCGTGTGTAAGATGAGTTTCTTGTAGGCAACATATAGATGGTTTTTTTGTTTTTTTTATCCATTCTGATCCCCTGTGTCTTTTGATTGGGGCATTTAGCCCATTAACATTCAGGGTAAGTATTGAGAGATATGAATTTAGTGCCATTGTATTGCCTGTAAGGTGACTGTTATTGTATATTGTCTCTGTTTCTTTCTGATCTACTACTTTGAGGGTCTCTCTTTGCTTAGAGGACCCCTTTCAATATTTCCTGTAGAGCTGGTTTGGTATTTGCAAATTCTTTCAGTTTTTGTTTGTCCTGGAAGCTTTTAATCTCTCCTTCTATTTTCAATGATAGCCTAGCTGGATATAGTATTCTTGGCTGCATGTTTTTCTCATTTAGTACTCTGAATATATCATGCCAGCTCTTTCTGGCCTGCCAGGTCTCTGTGGATAAGTCTGCTGCCAATCTAATATTTTTACCATTGTATGTTACAGACTTCTTTTCCCAGGCTGCTTTCAGTATCTTCTCTTTGTCACTAAGTCTTGTAAATTTTACTATTAGATGACGGGGTGTGGACCTATTCTTATTGATTTTGAGGGGGGTTCTCTGAACCTCCTGGATTTTGATGCTTGTTCCCTTGCCATATTGGGGAAATTCTCTCCAATAATTCTCTCCAACATACCTTCTCCTCCCCTCTCTGTTTCCTCTTCTTCTGGAATCCCAATTATTCTAATGTTGTTTCATCTTATGATGTCACTTATCTCTCGAATACTGCCCTCGTGGTCCAGTAGCTGTTTGTCCCTCCCTTGCTCAGCTTCTTTATTCTCTGTCATTTGGTCTTCTGTATCGCTAATTCTTTCTTCTGCCTCATTTATCCTAGCAGTGAGAGCCTCCATTTTTGGTTGCACCTCATTAATAGCTTTTTTGATTTCAACTTGGTTAGATTTTAGTTCTTTTATTTCTCCAGAAAGGGCTTTTATATCTCCCGAGAGGGTTGCTTTAATATCTTCCATGCCTTTTTCAGGCCCGGCTAGAACCTTGAGAATCGTCATTCTGAACTCTATATCAGACATGTTACGAATGTCTGTATTGATTAGGTCCCTAGCCTTTGCTACTGCCTCTTGTTCTTTTTTTTGTTGTGAATTTTTCCACCTTGTCATTTTGTCCAGATAAGAGTGTATGAAGGAGCAAGTAAAATACTAAAGGGGTGGCAACAAGCCCAGGAAAATATGCTTTAGCCAAATCAGAAGAGATCCCAAATCGTGAGGGGGGAAAAAGGGGATAAAAAGGGGTTCAGAAAGAAAAAAAAAAAAAAAAGAAACTATTAAAAAAAGAAAGCCAATAAAGAAAAAATGTAAAAAGGAAAAAAAAAAAAATATATATATATATATATATATATATATATATATATTAGATAAACTATTTAAAAAACGTTAAAAAAGAAAACGTTAAAAGTTAAAAAAATTTAGCAGAAGAATAGAAAAAAAATTGAAAGAGAAAAAAAATTAAATTAACTGCAAGGGTAAAGAATCATGGGGAGAAAGCCATGAGTTCTGTGCTTTGCTTTCTTCTCCTCTGTAATTCCGCCGCTCTCCTTGGTATTGAAACTGCACTCCTGGGTAGGTGAACTTGGTCCGGGCTGGGTTTCTCGTTGATCTTCTGGGGGAGGGGTCTGTTGTAGTGATTCTCAAGCGTCTTTGCCCCAGGCAGAGTTGCACCACCCTTACCCGGGGCCGGGCTGAGTAATCCACTCGGGTTTGCTGGGTTTGCTTTCGGGAGCTTTTGTTCCCTGAGCACTTTCCGTAGAGTTCTGGAAGACCGGAATGAAGATGGAGGCCTCCCGGTGTCCAGCCCGGAGGAGCCGAGAGCCTGGGGCCCCACTCCTCAGTGTGCCCTCAGAGAACAGCGCCCAATTACTCCTGTCACCTGGCCTCTGGCCGCACTCCAAGCTGACCGAGCCTGCGACCGGTTCACGCTAACCCCGAGCTTAGAGCTCACTCCTTGGCTCTGTCTCTGTAGCCAGCTTCCCTGTTCTAATACCGGTAAGCTCTGCGACACTCAGACACCCCTGATCCTTCTGTGACCCTGTGGGACCTGAGGCCGCGCTGACCCCGCCTGGGCTTCACCCCAGTTAAGCTTCTGGAGCGATGTCCCTCAGCAGAACAGACTTTTAAAAGTCCTGATTTTGTGCTTCGTTGCTCCGCCGCTCGCAGGGAGCCGGCCCCTCCCCCCGCGGTCTATCTTCCAGTCGCTTTGGATTCACTTCTTCGCCAGTCCTACCTTTCAGATAGTGGTTGATTTTCTGTTTCTAGAATTGCTGTTCTTCTTCTCTTCAATCTCCCGTTGGATTTGTAGGTGTTTGCAATCTTTAGATAAGCTATTTAGCTGGTCTCCTGCTACCTGAAGTAGTCTTAGCCTGCTACTTCTCCGCCATCTTCGAGATCCCCTATACTTTTGAGGAAGTAGAATACCAAGGAATTCTAAAAGAAGATAGAGTCCAAATTGTATGTCTTTATTGCCTTCTAAATCTTTTTAGTGTCTAATTTTAACAAAGTTATATGAATATACTTATGGTGAGTTATTTCTGCAAGTATTTTAATGAACAAAGTTCCTCTGTTTCACTTTTTTCCCCCATTTCATTTTCACCAGAAGTGACTACTTTTAATATCTTTTAGGCAATTATTTTGGTATATATATATATATATATATATATATATATATATATCTGAAAACACAAACTAATGTTTATTCCTTAGGCTTTTTGGTTTAAGATATGAATTATTTGCTCCTAGAATGGAACAAACATTTCCATAGACACACCTTTCCCTCAACCTCATTCACCACACAAGCATACTTTCCTCATTCACTTATCCTCGAAACAGGGTCATGCTGTAATTTTGGCTACACTGACATTTGTTGTTTAATTCACTATAACTAAATCCCATTTACATCTGAGCCATTTAGTTAACTATAACTAACCTTTCTTCCTACACAGCATTTTGTTTCCTGGAAGGTAGTCATTTGTATGATTTTCATTAAAAAAAAAAAAAAAGAAAGAAAGAAAGATGAAGAAGAAAAGAAAAGAAAGATATCAACAAGAGGGGTGCCTGGGTGGCTCCGGGGGTTAAAGTCTCTGCCTTTAGCTCAGGTCATGATCCCAGGGTCCTGGGATTGAGCCCCGCATCAGGCTCTCTGCTCAGCAGGGAGCCTGCTTCCACCTCTCTCTCTTTGCCTTCTTCTCTGCCTACTTGTGATCTCTGTCCGTCAAATAAATAAATAAAATCTAATAAATAAATAAATAAAAAGATATCAGCAAGAAAATTGTCCTCAGTTATCTAAATATCCCCTTGAAGTTTAGACATATCATGTGTCTCACTAATTATTACTCCTATGAAAGTCCTTTCTGGAGACTGTAATCCCACTCCAAACAAATTTGTTGGCCTTCTCCTTCTTTGGCATATGGATCCTTCTTCACTATAATCTAAAGTGTTCCTTTACCCCTCTTTACTTTTGAGTGTCCTGTGTCTGTGTCTTCTGTTTCTCTTTATTTTCACACTTGTTGGTTAATTACATCCTCCAGTAAATATATTTTATTCTTTTTCATTTTCAATATGATATATTTAAAATCACTTTACACTCACATATATTTTGGCCAGAAATAGAATTTTAGTTGTACCTAAAGGAGCTAGAAAAAAAAAAAAAATGAAACCTAACACCAGGAAGGAAGGAAATAATATAAGATTAGAATAGAAACAAATGATATAGAAATAAAAGTACAATAGAACAAATCAGTGAAACCAGGAGCCAGTTCTTTGAAAAAAATTAATTAAATTGATAAACCCCTAGCCAGACTTATCAAAAATAAAAGAGAAAGGATCCAAATAAATAAAGTTACAAAAGAGAGAAGATAAATAGTAACCAACACCACAGAAATACAATTATAAAAGAATATTATGAAAAACTATATTCCAACATATTGAATGATGTGGAAGAAATGGATAAATTCCTAAAAAAATGTAAACTACCAAAACTGAAACAGGAAGAAATAGAAAACCTTAACAGACCAAAAACCAGAAAATAAATTGAAAATTAATCAAAAATTTTCAACAAAAGAAGTCCAGGGCCAGATGGCTTCCCATGGGAATTCCATCAGGCATATAAGAAGAGTTAATACCTATTCTTCTTAAACCAGTCCAAAAGACAGAAAGGGGAGAAAACTTTTAAATTCATTATCTGAGGTCACCATTACCCTGATTCCAAAACCAAAGACCACACTGAAAAAAGAGAATTGAGAATTGTAGGCCAATATCCCTGATGAACATGGATTTAAAAATATTCAATAAAATACAAAAAAATTGAAGTCAACAGTACATGAAAATAATCATTCACCAAAACTAAGTGGGATTTATACCTGGGTTTCAGGGATGGTTCAATATTTACAAATCAAACACCATGACACACCACATTAGTCAAGAAAGGATAAGAATAATATGATCCTTTCAACAGATGCAGGAAAAGCATTTGACAAAATACAATTTCATTCATAATAAAAACCACCAACAAAGTAGGTTTAGAGGGAACATACTTCTACACAATAAAGGACATCTATGGAAAGCCCACAGCTAATATTATCCTATGTGGCAAAAAACAGAGTTTTTACTCTATGGTCAAGAATAAAATAGGGATGTCCACTCTCATCACTATTATTTAATATAGCGCTGGAAGTCCTAGCCACAGCTATCAGAAAGAAAAAAAAGAAAGAAAGAAAAAAAAAAGGAAGAAAAAAAAAGAAAAAGAAAAAGAAATAGAAGGCATCCAAATAATCAAGGAAGATGACAAACTTTCACTATTTGCAGATAACATGATGCTCTTTACAGAAAACCCAAAGGACTCCACTGAAAAACTGCTAGGACTAAAGTATGAATTCAGTAGTCATAGGATACAAAATCGATGTACAGAAATTTGGATTTCTGTTCACTAATAATGAAGCAATAGAAAGAAATTAGAGAATCAATCCCATATACAACTGCACCAAAAATCATAAGGCACCCAGGAATAATCCTAACAAAAGAGGCAAAACACATTACTCTGAAAACTATAAAATACTGATGAAAGAAACAAAATAACACACAAAAAATGGAAAGACATTCGTTATCTTGGAGTGGAAGAACAAATATTAAAATGTCTATATTATCCAAAGCAATTTACACATTTAATACAATGCCTATCAAAACACCAATAGCATTATTCACAGAACTAGAACGATCCTAAAAATGTGTATGGAACCACCTAAAACCCCAAACAGCCAACACAATCTTGAAAATGAAAAGCAAAGTTGAAGGCATCGCAGTTCTGGACTTCAAGTTATATTATAGAGCTGTAGTGATCAAGGCAGTTTGATACTGGTACAAATATCAATAGAACAAAATAGAAAACCCAGAAATGATCCCAAAACTATATGGTCAATTAATCTCCAACAAAACAGGAAAGAATATCTAAATGAAAAAAGACAGTCTCTTCAACAATTGGTGTCAAGAAAACTGGATAGCTATCTGCAGAAGAATGAAACTGGACCACTTTCTTGTACTATACAAAAAATATTCTAAATGTATGAAAGATGTAAACGTGATACAGGAAATCATCAAATTTCTGGAGGACAACACAAACATAAACCTCTTTAACATCAGCTATAGCAACTTCTTACTAGATATGTCTTCTGAGTCAAGGGAAACAAAACCAGATTTCATAAAAATAAATAGCTTTTGCACAGTGAAGGAAATATTCAACAAAATTAAAAGGCAATCTATGGAATGAAATAAGTTATTTGCAAATGATTTGTCTGAAAAAAAGCAAGTTAAAAATAGGCAGAAGATATGAAAAGACATTTTTTTCTGAAGAGAAATACAGATGACTAACAGACACATGAAGAGATGCTCAACATCACTCATCATAGGGGAAATACAAATCAAAACTGCAATGAGATAACACCTCACACCAGTCAGAATGGCTAAAATTAACAACACAGGAAACAACGGGTGTTGTCAGGGATGCAGAGAAAGGGAACTCTCTTGCCCTGTTGGTGGGGATGAAAACTAGTACAGCCACTGTGGAAAACAGTATGGAGGTTCTTCAAAAAGTTAAAAATAGGACTACCTTATGATTCTGAAACTGCACTGCTAGGTATTTATCCAAAGGGTACAAAAATACTGATTTGAAGGGACACATACACACCAATGTTTATAGCAGCATTGTCAGAAATAGCTAAATTATGGAAAGAGCCCAACTATCCAATGACCAATGAATGAATGAATGGATAAAGAAGTTGTGGTATATATGTGAAATATATAATATAATATATAGTTATATATTATATTATTAGATAAATTATGTGCCTACCTTGCAGATAACAACTGGGAAATTGCTGCGGCCAGCGTGACAAATCAACCAGGAAAACGTGAGGGTAAGAGGATGGTGAAAAGAAATTAAGAGACAAAGAGATGGGGGCAGGAGGGACACTGAGGAGGATGTCCTACAGTGCTGATTTTATTCCACATCTTACAATCATTTATAAGGCAGACCACAATAGGAGGAGTAATACATCAGTATCTAGTCAGATGACCGCAAGTTTCTATAACAAGTTTACATTAACTACAAGCAAACCTCATGATGCCAGGTAGTTTTGACTAAAGCCATTAGCAAGACAATCAACCAGGGAGTGGGTTATGGGAGGTACAGAACAACAAGGACCAACTAAGAATTCATGACCCTGACCACATTGTTCCCTTCTGTAGGGGGAGTGTGTGGGAAGTCATGTAGGCGAGCGCACGACACATAGCACAGACCCTTTTCTCTGTGTTACTCAACTTTCCCATCCTTAACCTTGTCAAGGTGTCCGGACTTTGAAGGAGACACAAGTCAGGGCGTGGTTTGATCCTCTACTCCAACCATGCTGTGGCCTCCAACAGAAATTCATTAACTTTACAGGGATTCTACCAATATTCTCATACTATATGAGCATGAGTCGAACTCAGTAAGTTCTAAGTCCTACATAAGGTTTTACACATGTAGTTTCAGCAGTTGATACAGAGTAGTATAACCCTTCCTGTGCAGATGATAGTGCCACATATGTGGCACTAATAGTTTCCAGGTTTAGAGTCCTTGAAATTATAATAATTTACAGATCTTCATGTACCAAATATGAGAAAGGAAGTAAGAATTGTAGTAAGCTTTCAACTGACTAGAAAAACATTAAATTAACTAAAATTACTAGGAATCATGAAGATTAGATTTTTAAACATCAGTAGAATGGGTATTCAAGATTATATTTAGATTTAGATAAAAAATAAAATTAATTTTTAAAGAACTTTTTAAAATTTAATTAATTAGCATATGTATTATTGGTTTCAGAGATTCATCAGTCTTATGTAATACCCAGTGCTCATTACATTATATGCCTTCCTTAATATCCATCACCCAATTACCCCATTCCTCCACCACCACCACCAGCACCACCCCTCCCAGCAAACCTCAGTTTGTTTTCTATACTTAGAGTCAATTATAGTTTGTCTCCCTCTCTGGTATCATTCCATTTTATTTTTCCCTCCCATCCTCTATGTTCCTGTTTTGTTTCTTAAATTCCATATAGCAATGAGATAGTATGATAATTTTCTTTCTCTGATTGACTTATTTCACTTAGCATAATACCCTCTAGTTCTGTCCATGTCCTTGCAAATGACAAGATTTGGAGTTTTGTATGGCTGTGTAATATTCCACTATAGATATACCACATCTTCTTTATCCATTTATCTGTCGATGGGCATCCAGGCTCTTTCCCTAGTTTGGCTATTATGGACATTGTTGCTATAAACATTGGGGTGCAGGTGGCCCTTCAGATCACCATGTTCGTATCTTTGGGGTAAATACCCAGTAGTGCAATTGTTGGGTCATAGGGTAGCTCTATTTTCAACTTTTGAAGGAACCTCCATACTGTTTTCCAGAGTGACTGCACCAAGTTGCATTCCCACCAAAAGTGTAGGAAGTTTCCCTTTTCTCTGCATCCTCAGCAACATTTGTCTTTCATGACTTGTTAATTTTAGCCACTCTGACTGATGTGCTGTGGTATCTCATTGTGGTTTGATTTGTATTTTCCTGATGCGGAGTGATCTTGAGCATTTTTTCATGTGTACATTGGCCATTTGGATGTCTTCTTTGAGGAAATATCTGTTCATGCATTCTGCCTGTTTCTTGACTGGATTACTTATTCTTTTGGTGTTGAGTTTTATAAGCTTTTCTTCATAGATTTTGGATACTAGCCCTTTGTCTGATATGTAACTTGCATATATCTTCTCCCATTCTGTCAGTTGTCTTTTGGTTTGGTCAGCTGTTTCCTTAGCTGAGCAAAAGCTTCTTATCTTGATGAAGTCCCAATAGTTCATTTTTTGTCCTTGCTTCCCTTGCCTTTGAAGATGTATCTAGCAAGAAGTTGTTGTGGCCAAGGACACAGAAGTTGCTGACTGTGTTCTTCTGTAGGATTTGGATAGATTCCTGTCTCACACTGAGGTCTTTCATACTTTTTGAGTCTATTTTTGTGTACTACGTAAAGAATGGTCTAGTTTCATTCTTCTGCATGTGACTGTCCAATTTTCCAATATCATTTGTTGAAGAGACTTTTTTCTTTAAACTGGCTATTCTTTTCAGTTTTGTCAAAGATTAGTTGACCGTAGAGTTGACGGTCCATTTCTAGGTTTTCTATTCTGTCCCATTGATCTGTGTGTCTATTTTCTTACCAGTACCATACTGTTTTAAAGATTACAGATTCATAATAGAATTTGAAGCCCAGGAATTGTGATGCCTCCAGTTTTTTTTTTTTTTTTTAAGATTTTATTTATTTATTTGACAGAGAGAAATCACAAGTAAGCAGAGAGGCAGGCAGAGAGAGAGGAGGAAGCAGGCTCCCTGCTGAGCAGAAAGCCTGATGTGGGGCTCGAACCCAGGACCTGGGATCATGACCTGAGCCGAAGGCAGCGGCTTAACCCACTGAGCCACCCAGGTGCCCCAATGCCTCCAGTTTTGATTTTCAAGATTCCTTTGGTTATTTGGGGTCTTTTCTGGTTCCATACAAATTTTAGGATTATTTGTTCCAGTTCTGTGAAAAAAAGTTGATGGCATTTTGATAGGGATTGCACTGAATGTGTAGATTACTCTAGGTAGTGTGGACATTTTAATAATATTTGTTCTCTTGATCCATGGGCATGGAACATTTTTCCAGTTCTTTGTGTTTTCCTCCATTTCTTTCATGAATGTTCTATAGTTTTCTGAGTAGAGATCCTTTACCTCTTTGGTTAGGTTTATTCCTCAGTATTTTATGGTTTTAGGTGTGATTGTAAATGACACTAACTCCTTAATTTCTCTTTCTTCTGTCTCACTGTATACCACTGCAACTGACTTCCATGCACTGATTTTATATCCTACTGGATATAAAGCAGGATATAAAATCCAGCCAGATATAAAATCCAGCAGGATATAAAATCAATGCCTACAGAAGTCAGTTGCAGTGCTATAGACTACCAATGAGACAGAAAAGAGAGAAATTCAAACCCCTCAGATCGTTTGGAGGGGTGGGGAGTGGGAGGTTGGGGGAACCAGGTGGTGGCTATTAGAGTGGGCACGGATTGCATGGGGCACTGGGTGTGGTGCAAAAACAATGAATACTGTTATGCTGAAAATAAATTAAAAAAACAAAACAAAACAAAACAAAACAAAAAATAACCCTTATTGGGTAAAAAAAAAAAAAGGAAAAGAAAAGAAAAGAACGAAAAGAGAAATTAAGGAGTTAATCCCTTTAGGTATACAGCTGGCTAGTGTATTTGAGACATTCTTGTTTCTTGAGAAACGCTTGCATTGCTATATACTTCCCTCTTAAGACTGCCTTTGCTTCATCCCAAAGATTTTGAACAATTGTGTTTTCATTTTCATTTGTTTCTATGATTTTTTTAAATTCTTCTTTAATTTCCTGGTTGACCTATTCATTCTTTAGTAGGATGCTATTTAGCCTCCATGTATTTGAGTTCTTTCTGACTTTCTTCTTGTGATTGAGTTCCAGTTTCAAAGCACTATTGTCCAAAAATATGCAGGAATTATCCCAAACTTTTGGTACTATTTGAGACCTGATTTGTGAGCCACTATGTGATCTATTCTGGTGAATGGTCTATGTGAACTTGAGAAGAATATGTATTCTGTTGCATATGGATGGAATGTTCTGAATATATCTGTGAAGTCCATTTGGTCCAGTGTCGTATTCAAAGCCATTGTTTCCTTGTTGATTTTCTGCTTAGATGATCTATCCATTTCTGTAAGTGGGGTGTTAAAATCCCCTACTACTGTAGAATTGATTCCTTTATGTTGTTATTGCTTTATAAATTTGGGTGCTCCCAAGTTAGGGGCACAAATATTTACAATTATTAGATCTTCTTATTGGATATACCCCTTTATTATGATGCAGTGTCCTTCTTCATCTCTTATTACAGTCTTTGGGTTAAATTCTATTTTGTCTGATACAAATTTTCCTACCCTAGCTTTCTTTTGACATTTATTTGCATGGTAAATATTTCTTCAACACTTCATTTTCAATCTACAGGTGTCTTTAGGTCTAAAATGAGTCTCTTGTAGACAACATCTAGATAGTTCTTGGTTTTTGTTTTTGTTTTTATCCATTGTGACACCTTATATATTTTGATTGGAGCATTTAGTCCATTTACATCCAGAGTAAGTATTGATAGAGATGTATTTAGAGCCATTTATTACTTGTTTTTTCATTGTTTCTGGAAATTTTCTCTGATCCTTTCTTGTCTTTTCACTTCTGCTCTTTCCTTTCCACTCAAAATTTCCCTTTATATTTCTTGCAAGATTGGTTTAGTCATGATGGACTGCTTTAATTTTTGTCTGTTTGGGAAACTCTTTATCTCTCCTTCTATTTTGAATGATAGTATTGCTGGAAAGAGTATTCTTGGCTTCAGATTTTTCCCATTCAGCACGTTGAATATCATGCCACTCCCTTCTGGTTTGCCAAGATTCTGTTGAGAGATCTGCCACTAGTCTTATGAATCCTCCTTTGTAAGTTAGGGACTTTTTTTTGTTTGTTGCTTTCGGGACTTTTTTATCTATTGCTATATTTTGCAAATTTACTTACAGTATGTCTTGGTGTTGGCCTGTTTTTATTTATTTAGAGGGAGTTCTCTGCCTCCTGGATCTAGATATCTGTTTGCTTTCCCAGAATGGGAAAGTTTTAAGCTATCATTTCCTTAAATAAATTTTCTGCCCCCTTTGTCTCTCTTCTTCTGGGACTCCTATGATACAAATGTCATTACATTTGATAACTTGATAGAGTCACTGAGTTCCCTAAGACTATTCTTGTGTTCCATAATTCTTCTTTCTCTCTTTTGTTTGGCTTCATTATTTCCCATAATTTTATCTTCTGTATCACTCATTTGTTCTGCTTTTTCCATCCTTGTGGTCATTACATCCCATCAATTTTGAACCTCTGTTATTGTATTTTTCATTTCTAATTGTTCTTAACTCCTAAGAAGTTTTCAATTCTTTTCTTAAGCCCAGTGAGTATCCTTATGATTATTGCATTAAATTCTCCCTCAGGCATGTTACTTACATCTGTTTTGAGTAGATCCGTGGCTGTCCCTTTTTCTCATTGTTTCATTTGGGATGAATTCCTCCACGTTGGTTTTAGTCTAAGTCTCTGACTTCTCTGTGTTAGAAAAGCCCTGTTTATGTTTCCTGTTTCTGAAAGTAATGGCTTTATGAAGAGTTCATATAGTGTCCAGCACCTGGCACCTCAGGGAGTGGCTCTAGTGTATGCTATATTCACTCTGCTGCTCTATCCTTCAGCAGAAGCTATCTTTGCCTGCGGTAGGCAGTGTTTGGACCTTGGCCAGGATGTGGTGTGTTTTAATTAAGTGTGTTCTTCTCTGTTAAATGAGACCTAATGCTTCTTCCACTAAAACTGAAACTTTGCAGAACTCTCTTGCCAGGAGATGTGGTGGGTGGGGGTGCATTTCTTCTGGTGATCTGAGAGAGGGGCCCACTGCACTGGGTCTGAAGCATAATTACCAGGGAAGGGCAGTACTGGCAGAGTGCAGGGGGCTGGGACTTGGTATAAGCAGGTTAGGCAGCCAATGTTGATGCTGTGCTGTTTACTGAAGCTGGTTTATGCTGAGAGGTGGGGAAGGGAAATGACTCCATCCAGCTCCTTTGCCCCCAGAGAGGGTTGTCCATACTTGCTGCTCTCAGGAAAGCACTCCAAGAAGAGTGAATAATCTCCCTGCTTGTGTTGCAGCCATTTTTCCAACTGCAGTTTTCATGCTTTCTGTCTCCAAGTTGCTTGCCTATTAGGAGCAGTGCATTGGACTTTAGGCTGTATCCCAGCCAAGGCTGCTGACTTTTAAAACTCCAAATTTTAGGGACCTGGTGTCATGGGGGCCTGTAATTGTTTTCTAGTCCCTGCATTGGGACGGATGCAGGTTTGCCTGAGAAAGGCAGTCAAGCCAGTCCAGGGGCATGGGACTTGGAGCAAGCAGGTTAGGCAACCATTGTTCAGGCTAAACCCTCAACAAGTGGTTCTGCCTCTAGGCTGAAGGGCAGGGGAGGGGAATTGCATTCACCAGCTCTTTTGTCCCCAGAGAGGCATCTCTGTGAATACCACCTCTTATAGATGTGTTCTAAGAAGAGTGAACAATCTCTCCCTGTTAGCCTTAGGCATTCTTCAGATCACAGCACCTGCCCCCAGGTTCCTTGCCTGCCTTCTACCCAGGAATAGGACAGTGCCCTCAGGGCTATATCCCAGCCAAGTCTGACTTGTAAAACTCCAGTCTTAAAGCCCCTCTGATTTCAAAAACACATTAAAATCAGCCCCTCTCATTTTCCACACCAAAGTTTGGAAGTGTTATCCTTCTTGAATTCTCTGTGTGATCCCCTCTCTCTCTCACCTTTCTCCATGACCAGGGCTCCCTCTCCTCTGCAGCACCCACGATCCATTTCTCCCCCAAACCACATCTCTGCACTTCCTACCTTCCTTGATATGGTCTCTTCTCTTCCTCTAGTTGTGGAGTTTTTTTTTCTGTTAGTCCTCAATTTCTTGGGTATTCAAAACGATTTGATAGTTTTCTAGCTGAGTTCCAGGGATGAGACAATCTTAGGTCCTCCTATTATGTCACCATCTTAGCTTCCTTCCTAGCCCAGATATTTTTATCTACCTAGGAGGAGAAAGAAAAGAAAATTAAAAATTAACTTGATTTAGTATGCAATTTTCTTATTGTGTTATTTAGGTTAAAACCAAGTTAAACTTATTTTGTTCTAACTTTCTGCCTTCCTTCTTTAAAACATGAAATATATATATATATTTCATATGAAATATATATATGTTGATATATACAATATATATATTTCATATGAAATATATATATAATTATATATTGATATAAATTTATATAAATCATTTTACCTTAATATAATATAATTGACAAAGGTACATTATTAATTTTTATTTCCTATTACCATTGTAATACTAGTATGCAAATTGTGTACAAAATTCTTGTCTAACTTTCCAAGTATTTTTTTGGCATAAATATCTATATGTGAAGTTATTGGATTAAAAGTAAAGAATATATATGATATTCTTATTTAATTTAACAAAATTATTTCAATGTCTCACTATGTCAATGTCTCTCACTAGCTGTTTAAGAGAGTCCCTTTTTAATTGTTTCCACACAAAAATTTGTGATAGTAAAGGAATCTACCTCGACAATTTGAATACTAACCTTACTTCAGAAAATAGTTTGCTTATTCTGGAAGAAACAAATTAGACCAAGTAAAAAGAGGCTGAAAAATATAAACAACACAGAAACCATGTTCACATGAGTGAGGCAAAATATAAACCAAAAATCAGAACAGATCACTCTGATCACAACATGATAAACAAACAAATAAATGTGTGTATAATGTTTGGGGAGTATTTCCTCATGAGATTTAGGAATGAGGACAGTTTTTGGAATGAAGTTTCCTATAAAATGAATTTTGTAAATGATATTGACTGTGTCTATTCCAATTGATTTCAAGAAGCTTAATCTTCCCCATCTTAACAATATAATCATGGCAGATTAAACAGATTTATAATTATCAGCAATCCATCTAAATATGATAAGAGCAAAAACTGTGATTATTTGAGATGGTTTTTAAATATAATGAGGAAAATTTGGAACAAAATGACATAAAAAAACTTTAAAGTCTCTGAGTGTATCTTATTACTCCTAGTCCTTTATTGTTTATCAATTTAATAAGGAAAGATGATAGGTTCTAAGACAGTTATGTCAAAAATCAAGTAGAATTAGAATCTTAAGATTTTTAAGAAATCTTAAGATTCTTAAGAAATCTTAAGATTCTTAAGAAATCTTAAGAATGAGTGTAAACTGGAAGGACCTTATTATGATACAACCCAAAAACTTGGACCCCACAGTAGTAATAAAAATATACCTAAAAAATCTATAGCACTATGTGCAAAGTATCATCTTAAGTGCTTTATATACGCTTAGTCCTTTTAATTTTCAAAATAAACTTTTGAGGTGAATGTAATTACTATATTGATTTTATAGATGATAAAAATAGGGACAAAGAATTAAGTAACTTGTTCAAATTAAAAGTTCTGATGAAAATTCTGAAGACCTAAGTTATCATCTCAAAACAATCCTCTATGTTGACCCAGTATAATGATATTGGTAAAATATATCAGTAAACACCAAATAGTTTTACATATCTATAATATCGCAGTTAAGTTAGTACATTAAAATGTACATTAGTACATTTAAATTAATAGCATTTTCTAGTAAAATCTATTGACATAGTCATTTGGCATACCAGTGCAGACAAATATCTATCTGGATAGCCCAAACCTTCATAAGTACATGTTATTTTAACAAATAATATCAATTTTTGCCAGAAAACTGACTTAGGACTAGAAGAAGTTTCTATCATATGAGTTGTGGGACTCATCTCTGGCCAACACTACGCAATTTTTATTTTGAATTCATAGAAGATCTTGTAATAGTTGTAAGGACACGTTTAAGAAATTTTACTAGATTTTTAAAAAATTATATATATGAACTTTTGTACTATTATTTAGCTTAACTCCCTTTTTACAAAGATAAACTGCAATTGGTTCATACATGTTGCAAGTTGCAAAAAGTCAATAAAAGAGCACATTTAATCAAATAGTCCCTAGAAATAATGAGAATCTGCAAGGACTTGGGACAAGTTCCTCTAAGATGGAAACAGGATTACCTTCATATAAGAGATTTTTAAGAATTACACTTGAGGTGATGCAAGTGGGCAACACTTGTCCACAAAGAGTTTCCAATTTATAAACTGAAAGGACCCACAACAAATATAAATTCTCTATATATAATATTAATATATCAATGAATATTTGTTATATTATTGATCACATATCATAAGTTACAATATGTAAAGGAGAGGATGGCTGGAAATATCAGACTAAACTAAAATAGGACCAATTCTTTCATGAAAACGTTGTTAAAATACCTCCCCATTGGTCAAATTCTACTAACAAGTAGAGGATAAGAGGGAAGCTAATAATAGAGAAACATTTTAAAATAGTATTACATTTATGTATTACTCTCTGAAGACTAATTAAGTCATTCATTATTTAGAGATAGATGAAAAAGAAAGCAATGGTACTTGGGTTTGTTCTCTTAAGTTAGATTGTTTAATTGGACCCTTGATTTTCCAAAAAGAGATTCAACTAGATTAAGAGAGTTTTCTTGAAAATGTGGAGCTGACTTTAATAAAATAACTGAAACCATTCAGAATGACCTCTACTCTAAATTCTGCTTGTCATGAATGATGTAAGAAGTGATCAGGAGAGTAACACACCAGCTTTTTTCTTCTTTGGCACTCAAGGCAGGCTGAGTATGTGTAGTTACAGAAGTAAAGCTATAGGACATCTCCTTGCCCTTCCTCAGTAACACTCTGCTTTGTACAGCTGTTTTCAAAGTTAATCCCAAACAAGATGTTTACAAATATCTAATATAATTGAGTTTAAAAGAAAAGACTTCTCAGATTTGATATTGTGAGAAAATGAAAACAACTATGCCATTTACAGAATGTAAAACTTTTGGTTTTTAGAAGACAAATCCTATAGCTTGATGACTATTTTGGCAGCCATATCATACCACTGTGATAAATCAAAATGCACCCTATTAAAATCACTTACAACAAAGAATTGGCCCTAATATTAGTGATTAGTGTTATTTCCATTCATAACTTACTTGCTAATATAGGAAAAAATTGCTAAGCATTTAATCATCTAATATATTGAACATGTAAGGTTTGTTTGTTTTTAATTTGTCTTCCCTGTTAATCAGAAACTAACAAGTGTTTTATTCCTTGTGCCACACAATTCAGATACATTTCATCGCTTAATCCAGAAAACAATCTCACATGGTAAATTATTATCTACATGTTACAGTTGAGGAAAATGAAACACAGAGAGCAATATACTAAGGGTCAAAGGGTAATAGTAGACAAAACCATCATGCTGAGTTATAGTGATCTAAATTAAAGTCTCTGGGAAATAACTTTTAGATTAGAAATTAAGTGTAAATTTCAAATAAAGGTAGGTTAAAGCATTTTTAGCTTGATAAAATCTTGTAATGTGGTCCAATTAACATAATTTCTTATTACAGTTTCACCTCAATATTTTCATGACATGTAAATAGTTTAGCCATCACTCTACGCAGATGTTCATGAATTATTGATCTAGTCTCTGGGTTTTTTTTTTTTTTTAAGACTTTATTTATTTATTTGACAGATGGAGATCACAAGTAGGCAGAGAGAGAGAGAGAGAGAGGAGGAAGCAGGCTCCCTGCTGAGCAGAGAGCCTGATGCGGGGCTCAATCCCAAGACCCTGAGATCACGACCTGAGCTGAAGACAGAGGCTTAATCCACTGAGCCACCCAGGTGCCCCTATCTAGTCTCTGTTTACCAAAATCACTTTGCTCCACATTTTCTTTAAATGGTATATATTATGTAAAAGTACAAAGAACTCAATAATTAATGAATTAGAATGATGATTTTAAAATATACCAATATTCTTTAAAATATTTTCAAGCAATGATCAGTGGCATGAGCATTATTGAACTTCTAACAATAAGTGTAATAGTCATATTTATTAATCCTGTTTTGTAAGTTAAAGCAACATAAGAACTTATAGGACAAAAGAAGACTTGATTACTAAATTAAAAATATATATACTCCAGTTAGCAGGTATGGATTTCTCAGGCACCCCTTCCTGTTAATCTTTATATAAACATCTAAGATAGAATGCAATGAATTAGTATCTTGAAGATTACCATTCTTTAAAATAAAAGATGCAAATGTTATAATTGGACTTCTGTAAAATGTTAACTTTGAGCCTGAGCCATAAACCTATTTGGGGAAGGCAAAAATTAGTTTTCTTGTAAACTTTTGTTCCACTTGAAGTGCTCTAGCATATTCAAGGACAAAGATGCGTCTCCAATTTAAAAGGGTATCTATATTTAGAAGCATGTGAAATGTTTCATGCAGCTTTTCTATGTAATTTAATTCCTCCGTATGCTGAAAAGTCAGTTTTTAAACCTTCCTTTCTTAATATAACACTAAAGGTTGTTTTCAAGCTAAATCTCCTGAAAAGAGAATTTAAGTATCCAGAAGACGAGAAAAGCACTGATTTAGTTGAATGGATAAGAAATAAGTGTGACACACTGTTCTGGTTTAATTTTTTTTTAGATGGAAAATCTTGAATATGTGATGTTTCTTTTCTTTTCAAAGCAACGCCATATACAATCAACAAGTTCTTACCAGCATGTACATTGCTTTTCAAAAACATGATGAAGGATCAGAAGCTCCCTTTTATTTACTGAGTTGATAAAAATAACTCATTTGAGAAAATCAGAAAGGATTAGGTTTGAGTCTTTAATTTGAAAATCATAAATGATGAAAGCAAAAATGATGGAGAAAAGAAGGATGAGGATGCACGGTGGAGGGCAAGGAGGTAGAAGAAGTAATGTAAGGAGAAACTAAATATATATCATAGCAGATTGGTTCTCTTTTTAAGAAAAGTGCTGTTGCCGGGGCACCTGGATGGCTCAGTGGGTTAAGCCTCTGCCTTTGGCTCAGGTCATGATCCCAGAGTCCCCAGATCAAGCCCGCATAGGGCTCTCAGCAGGGAGCCTGCTTCCTCCTCTCTCTCTGCCTGCCTCTCTGCCTACTTGTGTCTGTCAAATAAATAAATAAGATCTTAAAAAAAAAATTAGAAGAAGAGTGTTGTTGGCTTTATGAATGCACTCTTTAGGGAACTATCTTTTACTAAGCACCTATCATCCATAATGAAATTATCATGTTTAATCCTCATAACAATGCATTTTTCATATAGAAGAATTTATTCCAGATTATGATAACTAAAATTAAAAACTAAGTCATTTACTAAAGATTATGAAAACTGGTTACAAACATGTTGCTAAACCCATTATTTTTCCATTATGTCAATCCCTTTGGTTTTAGGTCCTGTTACTTTGAGTCATAAACTGCTTTCACTTATTCTTTTGTCTTGTGTTTACATATTCAAATGCGTAGTTCTCTTCTATCTCATCAAGGTGCAGCTCAAACACCTTCACAGTGAAACTTCTTTGATGCTTCCAGATGAAGAAATTCTTTTACTTCAGAACTCAGTTTTCAGGTAAGACCCTTATTGAAATATATTTTGCACAATAGTTAACTTTGCAAGTATCTCTACTAAATTATAACTTATTTGACAGAGGTTCCTTTCTCTCTCATTTGAAATTCCTTACATCTCTACAAATGTTAGATATATAATAATTACTGAGGATCTGACTTCTTGAATGAAAGACAAAAGAGATGACATGAGAATGAATAAAGAAGTTAATCATTTGTCCTTCAAATAGTTAATCTGATCACATAGTCTTTAACTTTAATAAAATTCAAGGTGGAATTCTATTTCATATTAAATGCCAGATATTCAAGTTTTACTAATAGTTTTAATTCTTCCATAAAATGTCTATGTTTGAATGACATTATTTCCTAATATTACCAAATATTTTTCACCATCAAAATTGCAGAATAAAATTATTTATATTTGTTAATATTCAATAAAAATTCTAATATCAATGGAAAACTTGAATGGGGAGTAAAAATGACAGTTTGCCTTTAGGTTGTTATTTGCATACAAACTTTATTAGTGATTTTGCTTTAAACTGTGATAGAGAACATAATAATAACAATAACAATAATAATATACAAAATTGTCAAGTAGGATTCACACAAACATTTGTAAATGTCTCAAGTCAATTTAATGTGAAATATTTAATTTTCTTATCAATAACATAGAAATAGTTTCTGCCTCAGGTCCTCAGATTTGAGGTAATTATATATAAAATATATTCATGAAATGTATGTTAAAATATAACTATTATTATGCATACATTTTAGTTTATAAGGAAATAATAATTCACTATTTAAAAACAGAATATAACAATCTACAGAATATAACAACCTTATATCTAGGCTTGTGAAAAGTGAAACACTATTGGAGGAAAAAACTTTTTTAAAGTAAATGTATCTTTTTTTGCATGAAGAAGGAATTGCTTAATTGTAATAACAACCCATGATTAAAAAAAAAAACATTTTCTTCATCATCTACCACTCTCTACACACTCTATAATAATAGAGAAATAAAATTCTATGTAACATTTCAACTCTGGAGAGTATATTGAATGTAATATAAGTCTGAGAGTATACTGAATGTAAGTCTGAGTTACTAGCAAAATCTACTTATATTATATAAATATAAAATAAAGGTGTCAATAATTCTACTGGAACAAAAGGTGTCAATAATTCTACTGGAACAAAAAGGAGGGGCAGGCAAGTGGTGAAAAACTAGGAAAAACTTCATGGATGTGGATGGTATATCTGTAAAGAATCAATATCAAGAACCATTTTGCAGAATCATCTAGAAAATTTGTAAGAATTTCTTAGTTAATCAAATATGGGAAGAACATTCCAGATTTAGGATGCAGCAGGAGAAAATCAAGAAAGCAGGAAGTACAGTGTATTAGAAATGACATCAACTATTCCCCACCTAGAAGGTGCTCTTCTGCAAACCTCCATTATATTTGGCTTTACAAATGCTGATTTATTTATTTTAACTTATTTTTATTTTATTTATTTATTTATTTATTTAGACAAAGAGAAAGAGTTGGAGGAGAAGAGACAGAGAGAAAGGGAGACTCTTAAACAGATTCCAGACCCAGCACAAAGCCTTACATGGTATTTGATCTAACAACCCTGAGATCAGGACCTGAGCTGAAATCAAGAGTCAGTGCCTAACTAACTGAGCCACCCAGGCACCCCTACAAATATATATTTATTATTTTGTCAAATATTTATTAACTAGAAAATATGGGATTCCTGAATAGGCACATTGCAAGCAATTTCTCATTTTGAGTATATTTTAAATAAGAAGAAAAATCCCGAAATGTTATATTAATAAAGAAATATTAAATTAATTATACTAAATCAAACGTATAAAATGGCATTGTTAATGATTATATGAAGCGAGTTGTCAAGTGGCTTCATACAAATGAAAATACTAATTAATAAGGACTATTATAGAATGACTCTGAATTAATGTCTAATTAGCCTTTACCTACTAGCAGCCAGAGAATAAGAGCAGTTTACAAAAGGAAGAAAAAATATAAGAACTCTAGATTTGTTAAAATCTGTGTAAACCAGAAGATAATAGATTGACTTTTTTTTTGAGAAAATGTGTGTGTGTGAGGACTGGGGGCCAGAAGAAGACGGAGAGAGAGAATTCCAGAAAGCCAAAATCAAGAGTTAGACATTTAACTAACTGAGGTACCCAGCGACCCCAGATTAATATTCTTTAAATATGGAGAGACAGAAGGAAGGAAGTCAACTTAGAATTTTTTACACACCCAACTTTTCTTATGAATTTTCACTGTAGAAGAATTTGTTTTGCTTTAAAAAAAAGCAAAAGCTGAGAAAATCCACTGCCAGCAGAGAGACTTACATTAAATAGCAGAACAAAATAAAAGCATCCAATTTTCAAAGAAGATTTTTCAAACAGATTAAAAACTATAATAGATGAAAAGATGGAAATTTAGGTCTATACAAAGGAAAAAAAGAGGGATGAAAATGGTAAAAACATGAGTATATGCAATATTTTTTCTCACTTTTAATGCAAATGTAGTAATGTATCTTGAGTTTAAGTATATATGTGGAAATTGCATGACAAGAATTATACAAAGAATGAGAATGAGAAAATTAAGGTATACACTTCAGAATTTTTACACTATAACTGAAGTAGAATATTATTTAAAAGATTAACTCTAATAAAGTAAGCATCTATGGTATAAATTATAGAAAATAATTTTAAAAAGTAGAACTAAAAAATAAAATGTTACATAAAAATAGTGGTTATAAAATGCAATCATAATACACAAATAATTGTGTATTATAAAATGCAATCATAATACAAAAAAGTATATAAAAAAATAAGAAAAAAACAGAAACAGATTAAACAATTAAAAACTAAACAGCAAAACTGAAAATTTGTGCCTAATTATATTGGTAATTATGTTAATGTTAAATATTCTGGGCACTCTGATTATTAGCCAAGGATTGTTAGATGGATAAAAATGCAGGGTTGCCTGGGTAGCTCAGTGGATTAAAGCCTCTGTCTTCAGCTCAGGTCATGATCCTATGATCCTTGGATCGAGCCCTGCATCAGGCTCTCTGCTCAGTGGGGATCCTGTTTCCACCTCTCTCTCTCTACCTGCCTCTCTGCCTACTTGTGATCTCTGCCTGTCAAATAAATAAAATCTAAAAAAAAAAAGAGCAATTCATAGAAAATGTAGACAAAAGTCTATATGGAAACAGGACTTGATTAATAGTATCAACCAAATTTAAGTTCATATTTATAGAACTTTCCACCTAATAGCAGCAGATTTCATACTGTATTCAAATACACATGGAATACTCACAAAAGCCAGCTAATTTATTGGCCGTAATTTAATACATTCAAATATATCAAATTCTAGAAATCTTAACGATGTACATTCTTTAAGCAGAAAAGGACTAACTCACTTAGAAATTAATAATGAAATCTATTCCAAAATATGTGGATATTAAATAGCAAATTTAGAAAGGAATAAAAAAAAAAGAACAATGAAAGTATATATTTTCAATATAGGAAAAATGGAAAACAAATTCAAAATTTATGGGATGCACCTGAAACAGGGCTTAGATGTAAATTACAAATTTGAATGATTAGCAAGATGATGGAATAGGAAGTCCCAGCCTTCATATATTTAGGGTGAGCCCTAATCCAACATGACCAATGTCCTTATAAAAAGAGAAGATTAGGAGCCAGGAAACATACAGACTCGTCAAGGGAAGACAATCAGAAGATGGCCATCCATAAGACAAGAAAAGAGGTCTCACCAACAACTTGATCTCAGAGTTCTACCCTTCAGAATTGTTAAAAGATTAATTTCTGTTGTTTAGGCCACCAGTCTGTGGAACTTTGTTATGCAGCATTACCAAACTAATACATGAGCCTAAGAAAAACATTCTCAGCTCTAAAGATCTGATTATGCTGCTTGGCTGCTGCTTCATTTCCTTTGGCTTTCACTTTCTGCCAATATAACTATATCAAGACCACTTTGTTTCTCTCAACAATGTGGATCATTTTCCATATTGTAATTTTCTTAAACTTGCAGAAAAGATCAAGTTCCAACTATTCAAGTTTTCATTTCTAAACATCCAAAAAGACAAATAGTTGGGAACTGGGATTATAGTGTTATGCTGTCTGATACAAATCTATCTTTGATCCTCCTACTTCTCAACATTAGGTTTCAGCGTTTTAAATCTTTAAAATTGAGGTAATAATAGTGTCTACTATAAGATATTATAATAATGATTAACTGAAATAGTAATAATCAGGTACATAGAGCTGTGTTTGAAAATAGAGTAAGCATATAACTTAGTGTCAAACCAGGAAGATCCTTTTTAGAGTGATAAAAGGTGCTCTTCAGAATCATGCCAGTACATAGCTATAAACTGATACTATCTCGGCAAAGGTTAACACAGTAAACATTTGGTGAATATTAGTTGTTTTTATCATTAATAACTGATAAATTAAGATGTTAAAATAGATATATTTAATGTCCCTATAGTTCCTATTGTTCCTGGCATAGTGGTAGGTTTTATTCAATTTCATATAATTTCATGACTCCTTTCATGATTTTATAACATCACCATATTCATTTTGAACTTTCAATAAAATTCCTTAAGTCTTAAAGAGATATGTTCTTTAAAAGAAAAGGACTCAGAAATCAATGATGAAATCAACTGCAAAATATGTGGATATTAAATAGCAAACTTAGGAAGGAATCCCCTCCAAAGAAATAACAATGGAAAGTTTATCTTTTCAATGCAAGAAAATGGAAAACAAATTCAAAATTATGGGGTGCTTCTTCTGTGTGTAGCATCTCTAAAAGTTTAAATTAAACTGCATGACAAAACTCACATATGGTACAAATGAGATGTAATCATATGTACAAGGATAAAAGCCTGATCTCCATGACATGATCAAAGACAGCAGGTTCTTCTCCCTAAAGGATGTAAAATTAAGTATAAACTTGTTTATCCATGTGTATTAGGCCTATCACAGATATGTTAATTCAGGTTCAGCCTTGTGCACACAGAGGGGGTCATACATTAGTGTCTTTGTCTTAGGCTGATTTCTCAAACCTGATAATTAGCCCCATTTTACTTGAATGGTTTACCTTGTGTGATTTGCTTCATCTTTCAGCCCAAGAATTCCTAAACCAGTCAGATGAAAACTATTTTAACAGTAAACAACTATTACTAGATGTATAGTGTAAAGAAAAATTCAGTACCTCAACCTAGATAGGTTTAACTACTACAATATATAAGGCTGGTTGCATGTAAAACTAGCAATAACCCCTTGGTGAACCAAGGGTTTTTTGCTTATTTGTTTGTTTCTTTTTCATGTCTTACTTTAACATTTTACTCATCCCCACACAAAGCTTCCCATCTTAAATTTTAAAAAAATTTAAAAAGAAAGAAAGAAAGAAAGAAAATCAGTCAGTCAGTCTTTGGAAGGCTTTCCAACTAAACATAAGAAATGATGCATCTTAAAATACTTTTAAGATGTTCATAAAGGCATGATAAATGAACAAAGAATTAACAATTCACCTTACTCTCTAGTCATTGCATTAATGGTTTGTGGATAAGAAAAGCTTCATGGGGCACCTGGGTGGCTCAGTGGGTTAAAGCTTCTGCCTTCGGCTCAGGTCATGATCCCAGGGTCCTGGGATGGAGCCCCACATTGGGCTCTCTGCTCAGCAGGGAGCCTGCTTCTTCCTCTCTCTCTGCCTGCTTCTCTGCCTACTTGTGATCTCTGTCTGTCAAATGAATAAATAAAATAATAAAAAAAAAGAAAAGCTTCAAATTCATGAATACTATGCCTCAATGTTTAAACAGTTTATACTTGCCAAAGCTGACATAAATGTAGATAAATACTGTTTTTTGACAGATTTGGATTTGCTTCAAAAATTATCTGTCAGGAGGTTGGAGTGAGTCAAGTTAAAAAAATATTTATTCTTAAAACAACCACTCATGCCAAAATTAGACTCTATTGTTTTCAATGTTAGTATCTGGAAAAAAAAATGAATCTGTAAGACCTTTTCTATAATTGCAACTAATAACCAACAATTTAATCTCCCTTAAGTAACCTTATTACTGATTTTTTTTTTCATAGGCACAGGATGTGTCTGCTTAGAAATTGCAATCTTGGCCTCAGAAAAACAGTATTTCATGCTGTGAGGTCCCTGTTTTATGTGACTGCATTTGACATGTTTCCTAAAATCCAGATGGAAAATAGTTTTGGAAACAAACAACCAACAAACAAACAAAACAGTTCATTGGGGAATAGTTTACCTCTTTCGGAATATCTTTTTTTTTAAGATTTTATTTATTTATGACAGAGAGAGAGGGAACACAAGCCAAGGGGGGAGCTGGAGAGGGAGAAGCAGGCTCCCCACTGAGCAGAGAGCCCAATATGGGGCTCAATCCCAGTACGCTGGGATCATGACCTGAGCCACCTAGGTGTCCCTCTTTCAGAATATCTTTAAAAGAGCTCTTTTCTCTCGCTTTGAATGTCTGTGTTCATAATTAATTATTACCCTTATGTTGTACAGTGTTTTTTATCTCTGAAACGCCAAAGCCATGTGATCATGTAATTTTTATTATTTGCATTTATTTATTTATTATATTGCATTTATTATTCGCATCAGACTATTATAGAAAATCTGGTACAAATGATTTCTAATAAAAGTTGTGTATAATAATATGGATCCTAATAGATAATTGATCCAAACATTTCTGCTATCCCAGCACTTGACTGGTTTCTTGTGAGCTCTTCCTAGTTTCTTTCCTAAAACTGCCATTTGTGGTGAAGAGACATGATGATTGGTGGACGGTAGTATCAGGCATCTTGCTTATCCTTCATTCTTTCTTTTCAAACTGCTGGTAACTAATGTAGTAATCACATACTCAGGCAGTTTGAAGATAGGGAGGAGGGTGTTTCCACTACCTTCCCACATTTCTACTTCTCCTATTCCCCATAACTCGTGATAGATTGTCTGACTTTATTGAAAAGTTGAAGAAAATATTAACTTTAAACATATTTTAATTTTTTAAAAAGTCTTCAACAACAATAGCAGTAATTTCTCAGGAGTTCTAAAGTTCTCTGAAATCTATTATCTCTCTTACTATTTAAAAAGCCAATGTGAACACATAGAAATCATTTCAGGTGGTAATACCTGTATATTTTCCCAAAAACCCTGTCTTACTTGTATAACATCTGCTCATACTTTACCTTCTGATATCTATGTTTAAAATGTTTAAGTTTATCATCTCCTCACAAGCAATAATTAATCCCAACTATCTTTTATGATTTTAAACCACTCAAAAATAAATAAAACTCTCCAAAATGAATTGAAATATCAGCCTTTTTAATCTTAAAATGCAGGGCTGCAGAACAAACTTGAACCTACACATCCATGCTACAAATTGTGAATTTAGATACCCTATTAAAGATTTCTTACTCGTAGGAACAGATCCTACTCTGATAATCTTACCTTATTCAAGAGAGAGAAACTTGAATGCTATGGGCAGGCAATGGCACAGAGAAAAGAAAGACAGAGATAAGAATAGCAATGTTTGGGATGCCTGAGTGGCTCAGTCAGCATCTGCCTTTAGCTCAGGTCATGATCCCAGGTTCTGGGATGGAGTCCCACATCAGGATCCTTGCTCAGCAGGGATCCTGCTTCCCCTTCTCCCTCTGTTGCCACTTCCTGTACTTGTGGTCTGTCTCTCTCTGTGACAAATAAATAAAATAAAATCTTAAAAAATAGCAATGTGTAATACCTGTGTTCTACTCAAAAGTGAAAAGTGGGCACATGGATGATGAATTCTTAACACCTGATAAATCACTCCTCTCGTTGGGGGATAAAGTCTAATAGATCAAATAGAGGGCAGAAATGTTACTCTAAGGTTGTTTCCTTACAGACATGGAAATGCTTTCATTGAAACATAAGGAATGGAGGATATACTTACTTTAAAACTTTGATATGCATGCTTCTAGGAGATATAGCATTGGCTTCCCTTAAATGGTTCACTGATCTTGGAATCCAGGTTACCATTTACATTTGCACATTCTCTCCATTTCACTGCCCACCAACATCGTATTATTGCCACTTCATTCCTAAACCTTAATTCCATCAATCCCACTTGGCTGGGGCAGCTAAGTGACTCCATCAAATGGAGAGGGCATGTATATATTTGTTTTACCCTTTTTAGTATGGACTTCAAGGTCAGCTACACAATTTACATGACCCAGTGCAAAATGTAAATACAGGGCCCTTTGTTCAAAAAACAGAAAAACAGTGCCATTAAAGGTACTAAAACATAAAGCTTTTTCTTTCTTTTACAGTCTTCCCCTTGACCTGATGTAGTGTTTTTAATTTGAATTTAATATTGTTCTGAGTAAAGAAAAGTTAAAATGTTAAATTATTAATATGAATTTTACCATTCATCTTTATATTTTACATTTCCAGTTTTAAATACAAATATAAGAGTGTTCAACTAATGTGCAGAATCACCTAATGACACAATGCATATTTTGTAGCTCATTCATGCATATGTATGTTTTTCTTACTAGAATAATGGAAATGTTGCACAAACTAATTCAATTGTTTTTCTTTCACTTCTTAATATATGCACATTCTGCCAACACTTTCTACATTTGGTTTATTAATAACTAAAGAAGAAACTAAAGGAAAGTGAGCCATGGGTTGCTTGATCTTTCCATTTCCTTCCATGTCTCATTGCCAGTGTAAGTGGTTGTCTGGTTGGCTAATCAAAGGGAGGAGTATGAGTGAAAACGAATAAGAGAGCATTCCTAGGCCATTTGCATTTCTTACAATGGCATTGTCTTCTTTCTGCATTCAAAGTAAGTTCTGGTTCAAAAAGAAAGTATGGTCCCTTGGGTTTGTCAGTGTTTGGGTTTAATCAGTTATTGATGTAACACATTTACCCTGTAGTTACTTCCAGATTCACCGAACTCCCACACATTATGTAACTACTAGAATCCTGTGCTCATGTGACATGGTGAATGTTCCATGCAAATGGGACATCAAGGAATGACAGATGAACATCTGATGCATATCTTTTCTGCTCACGCATCAGCTCCATTGTACCATTGGAAAACCACAAGTTCAAAGATAAAATTATTAAGGAATTCAAGATTGTGAAACCACATTATTAAACCAAGCGTAATCCTAAGAAAGGGACCCTGAGAGACTGCACAGGTGGCAGTCTTAAAACCAGCAATAGTAGGCTTTCTGGGTTGTTTTTTTTTTTTTTTTTTTTTGCATTCATTAGGTAATCCCCTTTATACTACAAGTATCTTTCTAGCTTCTCAAAACTGAAGTCCCTCTCCTCTACAATGATGCCTGATTATTCCTCTGTCATCTATGAATCCCCGTTTTGCAGTCAGTATGACTCCAAACTGCAGAATCACTTTCTATTTATTCTTGTTTCTTCTTTGCTTTCATGTCTAACCAGTCAAGAACTGTATTTGTTGGTACATCTTTATTTCTAAAATTAGTACACTACCTCAGAGTAGCTTAAAAAAAGGGGGGGGGATTGTTGGATCCTGTACCTAGAAAGACGTTTGGGGAACTGACAGAATCAAAAGAACAAGATGCAGGAAACAGGGCCATGGAAACTAAAATTGTGGTCTTAATATCACCAGGCATCTTGCTTCTCCAACTATGTCTCATTTCTTCCCATCCCCACTAACAAGTTAAGCCTGAATGTATTTGTGTTTATAAATCACTTGGAATGTCTGACACACAGTAAGTGTTCAATTGAAAACATTGTCCCTTATTGTTATTATTATTTTTATTGCATCCATGGAGACTAACAGGAAGCTGCAGCCATTAACTCCAGTTTGGCCTTTTTGGAAAGACTTCCATTGCTCAGGTTGGATTGAGGTTGGACACCAAGAACAGAGAGAAATAATTGATATAAAGGAAGAATCACATGGATCAAGAAGAAAACCCACATCAAAGGAAAGAAGTTTATTTTTCCTGAAAAAGGAGCAAATCAAAAATAATAGCTATGTCGGTTTATCATGTTCCAAATGAATGTTGCCACAAACACTTTATATTTCAATTTTCTCTTCCATTTTACTAATTCAAGAATTTAATCCTTCTTATAATGTTCTGTGATGATATTTTAATTTATTATCCAACCTTCATGATCCCCCTCACAATCGTGCCAAATAAAAGTTATTATATGAATATTCTTGTATGCAGATCTGATTTGATTTCCACATAGCCTAAAACCTAATATGTAAACTCCATACATTTCCATGTTTTGATCCTAACATTTTACTCACCCAAAATAATTAGCCTGTAGTTTCCCTAAGTCAGAGAATTCACTTACTCCCCAAATATACATTGTAGATCCTTGGTTTTTTACCTTTGTTCAAATCAATCTCAGCTTCAAGTATAGTGCTTGCAAACATATCTACCTAAATTATACATTTAAGTGCACAACAAAAAGTTCACAATTACTTTTTGACTATAAAATACAATATAATTGTTACCAATATTATGATCCATCCTTTAAGGTCTATCTCACATCCTTAAATTTTCTGATAAAGTCTTTACCAATATATTAATTCAAAAATAATATCATACTTCTAAGTTTTCACAACAATATATATTTTCTATAATGTTGCTTTTTATTTTATCTTTGAGTACAAATCAATTGTGTACATATTATCGCTTAGAAGAGTAGGTTCCTTTGTTTTGCATATTCTTTTAAAGTAAAAATTTAATTGATACTGTTTAAAATTGAAAATAGTAAAAAAATACATCTTTACATTCTAATACTTTTTAATTCCTCTTTAGAAAAAAATTGAAGGGATGCCTGGGTGGCTCAGTTGGTTAAGCAGCTGCCTTCGGCTCAGGTCATGATCCCAGCGTACTCGGATCGAGTCCCACATCGGGCTCCTTGCTTGGCGGGGAGCCTGCTTCTCCCTCTGCCTCTGCCTGCCATTCTGTCTGCCTGTGCTCGCTCGCTCTCCCTCTCTCTCTGACAAAAAAAAAAAAAAAAAAAAATTAAAATAGAAAAAAATTGAAACCTTGTTATTTTCAAATTTTTTGAAGTTTACAAACAACTTTGGTTTTAATTCTTTTCTTCTTTAAAATTCAAGGAAGTAATATATTGTTTATTTATTTATTTATTTATTTTAAATTTTAGCTCCACTATAGGTAACAGTGTTATATTGGTTTTAGGTATACAATATAGTGATTAGGTGGTTCTCTTCCTTATTCAGTGCTCATCATGATAAGCGTACTCTTTAATCCCCATCATCTATTTTACCTATTCCCCCACTCTCCTCCTCTCTGGTAACCATCAGCTTGCTCTCCATAGTTAAGAGTCTCTTTCTTGGTTTGCCTCTCTATTTCTTTTTCTTTGTCCGTTTGCTTTGTTTCTTAAATTCCACATACGAGTGAAATCATATGGTATTTTTCTTTCTCTGAATGACTTATTTCACTTAACATACTACTCTCTAGCTACATCCCTGTCATTGTACATGGCAAGATTTCTGTTCTTTTTTTGTAACCGAATAATACATTGTATACTACATCTTCTTTGTCCATTCATCTATGGGTAGGAACTTGTTAAATACCTTGTTAAAAAAGTTAAGTTAGAATGACTTTTTAAAATGTCTATATTACCCAAGGCAGCCTACACATTTAATGCAATTCCTATCAAAATACCAATAGCATTTCCACAGAATTAGAACAAAGAATCCTAAAATTTGTATGGAACCACAAAAGCTCCCAAATGGCCAAAGTAATCTTGAAAAAGAAGAGCAAAGCTGGAAGCATCACAATTCCAGACTTTAAGTTACATTACAAATCTGTAGTGATCAAAACAGTATGGTACTGGTACAAAAATAGACATATAGATTAACAGAACAGAATAGAAAATCTGGAAAGAAACTCATACATATATCGGCAATTAATCTTCAATAAAGCAGGAAAGAATATCCAATGGGAAAAAGATCATCTCTTCTATAATGGTATTGAGAAAATTAGACAGCAACTGCAAAAGAATGAAACTACACCAAACACAAAAATAAACTCAAAATGGATGAAAGACCTAAATTTAAAACCTGAAACCATAAAAATCCTTGACGAGAGCACAGGCAGTGACCTCTTTGCCATTAGTTGTAGTAACATTTTTCTAGATATGTCTCCTAAGGCAAGGGAAACAAAGGCAAAACTAAACTATTGGGACATCAACAAAATAAAAAGCTTCTGCACAGCAGAAGAAACAACAAAACTAAAAGGTAACCTACAGAAAGAGAAAAGATATTCACAAACGACATATCTCATAAAGGATTAGTATCCGAAACCTAAAATAAACTTATAAAGCTCAATATCCAAAAACAAATAATTCAATTAAAACATAGGCAGAAGACATCAACAAGCATTTCTCCAAAAAGGATATAGAGGTGGCCAAGAATCATGTGAAAACTGCTCAACAACACCCATTCTCAGGGAAATGCAAATCAAAACTACGATGAGATATTACCTCACAGCTGTCAGAATGGTTAAAATCAAAAAGAGAGGAAAGAACAAAAGGTGCTGGTGAGGAGAAAAAGGAATCTTCTTACACTGTTGATGGGGATGCCAACTGGTATAGCCCTATGGAGAATAGTATGTATGCTCCTCAAAAAGTTAAAAATAGAACTACCCTATGATCCAGTAAGAACACTAATTCAAAGAGATGCATGCATCCTTATATTATAGCAGCATTATTTACAATGAATTATTTGCAATGGCCAAGATGTGGAAGTAGTGCATTATATATATATATACACAATGGAATATTACTCAACCATAAGAAAGAATGAAATCTTGCCATTTGTAATGGCATGGAAGCAGCTAGAGTGTATTATATTAAATGAAATAAGTCAGAGAAGCACAAATACTATATGAATTCATTCATAAGTGGAATTTAAGAAACAAGAGAAATGAGTAAAGGGGAGAGAGAGACACAAACTGAGAAACAGACTCTACCATAGAGAAGAAATGGATGGTTGCCAGAGCAGAGGGAGGAAGACCTGCTATTGGTCTTTTCAGAGAGGGGACCCAGAGCACTAGAATCAAGGCAAGCATGACTGGAAACAGGGGAATCTGACAAAACATGGGTGAGTGGGCCTTGATAAAAGCAAATTACCAAGTAAGTCTCAGCCCCAGGCCCTGTGTTTATAATAGGGGGCAAGAGAAGAAATGGTACCTGCCAACTCCTTTGCTCCTGGAGGGGTCTCTCTGTGATCCCTGCCTCTCAAGAACATGCTCTGAGATGAGTAAATAACTCTCCCTCCTGTTTGTCTCAGGCATCTTTCAAACTGCTGCTTTTATGCTGTACCTTCATGAGCTGTTGTTTGTCTTGTTGTCTCTTTAAAGGCAGAGACTCATCTTCCTAGGCCCTTGCCATGTTCTTCCAGAGCAGAGCTCCCTTATTTTTTAAAACTCCAGGCTTTAAGTACTGCTGGATCTAAGAATTCACAAAATTTGGGCCCCTCTCCCTTGCTTTCAATGCCAAATGTTTGGGAAATTTGTCTTCCCTGTGATGACTTTTTGGGTGATAGTCTTTCACACTCTTCTTTGTATCCCAGCTCCTTCCTGAGCTGGGATGCACAGAAGAGTCCAGAGCCCTTTAGCTTCCTACCATGTCTCTGCTCTTCCTACCTCTTCAATGTGGCCTCTTCTATACCTTTAGCTGTGGAGTTTGTTCTGCCAGTCTTTTGGTCCTTTTCTGGATTATTTACACTGATGTGAGTGTTCTCTGGTTGTATCCATGAGATGAGGCAAGCTTAGGGTCATCCTACTTCACTATCTTCCCAGACTCCCTGTGTACTGTTTATTTTCAAATAGAATATAGTTTTTTCTCAATATCTATCCACTTACACAGATGAACACATATATAGAATATATCTTGAATCATGTTCAACAAATATAAAGTTATTACTGGGTTTTGGGATTTTAGCTGAAATGCAGTTGTTTTGTTTATATACTATGTACATGTATGTTTAATATAAAATAATTAATATTTTAGAAGGCATATCAAATATATGAAAATGTAGTGACCATGTCTACATATACTGACCTCATCACCATGTCTAATCTATATATTTTATCTCCTAGAGCAGGCCTTATGGAACAAATCCAGCCAGACACCTACTAGTTTTATTAGAAAGAAAGAAAAAAAAAAGTAATCCATTTATTTATGTATTGTTAGTTCATTGTTTCCCACTGCAATGGTAGAGTTGAGTAGTTGAGACAGAGAACCTGAAATATTTACTATCTGATCTTTTCAGAAAAAAAGTTTCCCAAACCTCATCCATAGTCTGGTACAATATTTAGCAGGTAGTCAATGAACTTGAAATTAATTTGAATAAATCTGTATATATTGAAAATTTATTTTAAACTAGGTTGCAAACATGCTATTTGCTGAAAGTTTATTGAGGGACATTTAAATTTTCTATAGGTTTTGAAATGGGTTTTCTTTGGAATCCCATAGGGTTTAATTTAATACTACTCAAATAAAGTTTAATATGTTTCTTGAATTGAATGCTACATATTACATTTTATAAATTTGTTCTATTGGTTTTATTTCAAGAAAAATTATGAAATGAGTAGAACTCTAAGAAGAAAAAAAGTTTTGCCTGTTACATGAGAAATGCATACTGCACAGTTCTCTCACTGAGGCTTAGATCAGAATGGTGAATGTCATTTATTTTGTAGCTAAAATGTCAGCATAAATTAATGTTTATTTCATTCATGAGCAATCAAGATACTCTATAGTAGGAGATGCATAAATCAAAATCACTTCATCTTTCTAAATTATATTGCAGTTGATTATGTTATTTTTAAAATCCAAAAATATCAAAAATTATCTAAAGAAGAAATAGCCAGTATTCCCAATAATGTTACAAAGTTGGCTAGTAAACTTTGAAAAGGGACCTACCAAATCCTAATCTCTACAGCATATAGATTATAATTCAATTACCATTTCTTACTATTAAAAAAAAATCTGTAACTGGCTTTCTTTTTTTTTTTAAAGATTTTATTTATTTATTTGACAGAGAGAGATCACAAGTAGGCAGAGAGGCAGGCAGAGAGAGAGGAAGGGAAGCAGGCTCCCTGCTGAGCAGAGAGCCTGACGTGGGACTCGATCCCAGGACCCTGAGATCATGACCTGAGCCGAAGGCAGTGGCTTAACCCACTGAGCCACCCAGGTGCCCTGTAACTGGCTTTCATCTTATCTAAAATTTACATAACAGAGCATAGTGAAGAATCAATAAATGTGTATTATCTATAATTTCAGGTAAAGACAGGGGACTGAAAGTTAATCACAAATTCTCCTTCCATGAATATTTAACAAAATTACAATAGAAAATGGAAAAGGAAAATGAAGCAATAAAACAAGTTGGGGGGAGAAACTAAGAGGAAAACATGATATCAAATAAGAGAATGCCAGAAAGGGAAGAAGGGAGAATTGTTTGAAGATTCTAGGCATTAAGTTTGCTTTCTCCTTCTAGATGGAAACATGGCCTTCTTGGGTGGCTCAGTCGGTTGATCGTCTGCCTTTGTTTGGCTCAAGTCATGATCTCCAGGTCCTGGGATCAAGCCCCACATCAGGTTCCCTTCTCAGTGGGAAGTCTGCTTCTCCCTCAGCCCCTCCCTCTGCTCCTGTGTACCCTGTCTCTTTCTCTCAAATAAATAAGTAAAATATAAAAAAACAAGCAAACAAACACATGGCTTTCTTGAATTTTTAGCTCAAAAATAATGAGTGACCCAACGTAAATTTTATTTTGGGGACATATCTTATAACTTTTTCTGAATATATGGGTAAGAACAATGTATAAAGGAGGTATGGTAAAGAAAGAAAACACACTTGCTAAGTTTGGATGGAACTTTGTTTCAATGTATATCACTTCAATATATATTTTTATTTTTACATAGTATAAGCAATAGAGAGAATTTGCTACTTCATCTTTTATATTTTTCTCATTTGCCCATATTAACATTGTTGATCTGGGATGGCAAAAACAAGCAAGCAAACAAACAAAAACACGATTTAATATGTATTCTCCTTTTATCAAGGTCAGCCAGATTTTAGGTATTTGGAAAGTAGCCAATTTACCATCACGCAGTCCCTGTTTCTTCAATTATTATTATTTAAAATATATATTTTATTTAATATAGTGGGAACTTACGATTTATCTATCTGAGATTTCTATGTACTCTCTTTTTAAATTGATCTTCTTCTGACTCCAACTTTGTAACTTTGGGTAACATCAGTTTTACTGACCCAGACCTAAAACTGGAAAGAAATCCTCTACTGCAAGGCAAGGTTTGCAACCTTAGCACGGATGAGTCATTTATCAAACTCTAGTCATTTTGCCTAGTTGTATGTTCTTATTTAAATCCCATGCCAGGGCACCTTAGTGGCTCAGTCAATTTAACATCCAACTTGCAGTTTCAGCTCAGGTCATGATCTCATGGGTGGTAAGATAAAGGCCCTCCTTGGGCCCTGTACTTGGTGAAGAGTCTGCTTGAGATTCTCTCCTTCATTTTCTGCCCCCTTGAATGCACACACTCCCTCTCTTTTTCTGTAAAATAAATAAATATGTCTTAAAAAATAAATCATTTCTCATAATTGAGGGACACCTTGAAAATTTACTTTTTCTATCAGTAGAATTTTAGTGTTTCACAGATCAGATATCTAAAAGTATGTTGAAAAATTTAAACGTTTTCCTCAGTTAAGCTTGTTATAAAAGTGTTATGGTTATAGCTCTTAATCAAACATAAAACCAAGAGATCAAGAAAGTCAACTTTAAAATAATCTTTAAAAAACAATAAAAAGCAACAAGTTCTATGTATATATATAAAGCACCACATTCCAAAAATAAATAAATTAATTAATTAAAAAAAAAAAAACCACCAAGTTCCAAAATAAAATAAAATAAAATTAGGGGTGCCTGTGTGCCTCAGTTATTAAGCATCTGCCTTTGGCTAGGGTCACGTCCCCAGGTTCCTGGGGTCGAGCCCTACATCAGGCTCCCTGCTCAGTGGGGGGACTTCTTCTCCCTCTCCTGCTCCCCCTACCTGTGTTCCCTCTCTCCGCTATCTCTCTCTCAGTCAAATAAATAAGTAAATAATCTTTAAAAAATAAAATTAACATGAATACTCAGATTATTAGGTTTTTAAAGACTGTATCTTATATAATCTTAATAGTCAATTACATTATACTTCAAATTAGCTTTTTAGCTAAGATTTCAAATTGTGGAAGAAGAAAGAAACTGTATTCCAAGATAAAACCTCTTAAAAGAAAATCAAAATACAAAGTTATAAACACACACACTTGCAAATAAGCATTAATATCTAACAACAAGTCCCTGGATTTTTCTCTGTCAGTACACTTGTAGTTGTCCAATGGATTGAAAAGAGGTTAGCCCACTCGGGTCTGTCAGACACTGCTAGGTTGTAATACTTAAGGCAGATTTTTTACCTATAATACCTAGTGATGTTGTGGTTCGTTCAACTTCCTCAGAATTCTGGGGGGGGGGGGAATAAAAAAAAAGAAAAAGAAAAAAGATTTTTAAAAGTACACCTGTTTTACTGTGAAGAGTGAGTATAAGGAAAAAAGGAAGAACTGAAAGTTTGTTTTATCACATGTAAGAATTGCTATGATTTATAAATTATAGTCCATGAAGTATGCTTTAAAACCTTGTTAATATTGGAGAAGCTTTAAAAACTGACTTAATTGTTTCAGGGTAATCAAGGTACAGATGTAGTTTCTGTGACTTCTACACGGCTCCAGTTTTAAGTCGTACAAATATTATACATTTATTGTTAAAAGACAGTCTGTAATAATAAAACAAGTAGACACGGTGGATGCCTGGCAGTTTTGAGATGTGACAGCTCTGTTGTAAGCTTTGGAAACATAATTTGTGGTACAGGTGTCTAGATATAATTCTACTTATAGAAAACAAAAAAGTTTATATGTGTCTCAAAAATTACTGTCTTATATTAAGAAAGGTCTTTTGATTTATGCGCACTATCTTTTTCTCCAATGAGCACATACCATGTGAATTTAATATGTACCTTCGTAGTATGAATCCATTAGTACAGTGTGTATAGATGTCAGAAATGGTAAGATTTTATCTCATAAGTCTAACCAGGTAAAATAACTCCTGACAGAAAGTAAGAAACCAAAGAATGTTTGACCTGATTACTGATGTTGTATGGTTTATGTTAAATGTATGTGATTTTAATCAATGAATAAAGCATTTAAAAAGTTAAAAAAATCAAATTGACAAAGCTAATGAGTTTTGACAAACATTTTCTTACTGAAAATATATCACCAATACTGGATGTAGTAGAAAGATAAGTTTGCATATTTCTTATTTTTTACTTTTTAATTTGATACAATAGATCATAATTGAGATGTTGCTACTCTACACTCTTTTTTAAGATTTTATTTTATTTTATTTTAGAGAGAGTGTGTGTTGAGCCAGGGGGAGGGGCTGAGGGTGAGAATATCAAACAGACTCTGTGCTGAGCATGGAGCCTGATGTGGGGCCCAATCTCAGGACCTGAGATCATAACTTGAACCAAAAGCAAGAATCTGATGCTTAACTGACTAAGCCACGCAGGCACCCCTCTATATTTTCTTTTTAATCAACTTACCTATATTATTATATTATATGTTATGCTTCAATTCTCCCTTTTCTATATTCATGTTACTGTGAATCATCTTCTGATACATTGTACCAAACATCTTTTGGTTCCATTGCTGATGTTGCAATTATAAACACAAAAGTGGGGTGCCTGCATTTGCAGGCACTGAAATCTGATAATTATACTTTGTCAAAGAACATATGGTCTACTGGTGATGTGAAAAAAAATGGACTCATTAATATTTTCTAAAATTTTCATTAGAATAAAAATACAGGGGTGCCTGGGTGGCTCAGTGGGTTAAGCCTATGCCTTCGGCTCAGGTCATGATCCCAGGGTCCTGGGATCAAGCCCCGCATCGAGCTCTCTGCTCAGCAGCAATCCTGCTTCCTCCTCTCTCTCTGCCTGTCTCTCTGCCTACTTGTGATCTCTGTCTGTCAAATAAATAAATAAATAAAATCTTTAAAAAAATACAAAATTATATATACATGCTTACACTCATACATATATACACCCTAATAGTTCATTGGATCTAAAGAATGTATTTACAGGTCTCAGTCTGAGATAGAAAAAAACAAACAATATCAGAAAACAATATTGTACAAGCAAACAAGTATGGAGTGAACTGAAGATTCATCCATTAGGCAAAGATACTGATCTGGGCTAATGTTATGTCATGAGCATCACTGCCATAAAATGAAAGCCAAGTTTGTAATAAGAAAAGCATATGTGATGAGAAGAAAGGAAGGAAACAGGAGAAAATGCTGGTTGAAATGAGCTAAGTTTACATTTACAGATAGTCAAGTCTGGTCTTAAATATTTTTTAATCAAGTTAAACATGCAACTCCAGCTTTTTAGTGTCTTAAATTAGCACTGAGAGAAGAAACACATTTATATTCATCTCATGCCCAAATCAAATTGAAATATTTCAGGTAATTAAATAGTAAATGTTAATAAAATTTACTGATTTTGTCAAAAATTTTAAAAAAATCAAAATATAAATTGATTATTTATTTTTGGCAGGTCGGGGGACAGTGTTGGGACTTAAGATACTGGCACCAGGCCAGTCTTATATTCATTTCAGGTATGTGCAACAGATGGCATAGTGACTACTCCATTTACACTAAAATGATTCCATTATCATTTTATTTTTCTGGCAGTGGAATAATATAGAAGGTAATTTTGACAAATACAGGAAAATGTTTTCATAAATTATACACTTGATCAAGATATAAAAGACACAGTTAAGTATAGGAAACTTCAGTTGCTCTTGACCGTGATTCTGTACTTCCAAATAAAGAAAAAAAAAAGTTCTTTATAAAGAAATTAAAAAAAAATACTTCTGATCCATGAGCATGGACTGCTTTTCCATCTTCTTGTGTCTTCTTTAATTTCTTTCATGAGTGTTCTGTAGTTCTTCGAGTACAAACTTTTAACCAAAACTCTTTGGTTAGGTTTATTCCCAGGTATCTTATGATTCTTTGTACTATAGTAAATGGAATCAATTCTCTCACTTCCCTTTCTATATTTTCATAATTAATGTATAAGAAAGCAACTGATGTCTGTACATTGATTTTATATCCTGCCACATTACTGAATTTCTATATGAGTTCTAGTAGTTTGAGGGTGGAGTCCCTTGAGTTTTCCATATAAAGTATCATGTCATCTGTGAAGAGAGAGAATTTGACTTCTCCTTTGCCAATTTGAATAACTTTTTCTTTTTGTTTTTGAATTGCTGTTGCTTAGTACTTCGAGTACTATGTTGAACAACAGTCATGAGTGGGCATCCTTGTCGTGTTCCTGATCTCAAAGGGAAGGCTGTCAGCCTCCATCCCTATACTTTGAAGAGTTTTAATCAGGAATAGATGCTGTATTTTGTCAAATGCTCTTTCTGAATCAATTGAGACCTTATGACCCTGCAATTGCACTACTTGGTATTTACCTCAAAGACACAGATACAATGAAAAGAAGGGCCATATGTACCCCAAAGTTCATAGCAGCAATGGCCACAATCTCCAAACTGTGGAAAGAGCCAAGATGCACTTCAACAGAAGAATGAATACAGAAGATATGGTCCATATATACAATGGAATATTATGCCTCCATCAGAAAGGATGAATACCCAACTTTTGTATCAACATGGACAGGACTAAAAGAGGTTATACTGAGTGAAATAAGTCAAGCAGAGAAAGTCAAGTATCATATGGTTTCACTTACTTTTGTAGTATAAGGAATAACATGGAGGATATTAGGAAAAGGAAAGGAAAAGTGAATTGGAGGAATTCAGAGGGAGAGACAAACCATGAGAGACTGTCGACTCTGAGAAAGAAACTGAGAGTTTTGGAGGGGAAGGGGGTGGGAGATGGTTGAGCCTGGTGGAGGGTATTAAGGAGGGCATATATTGCATGGAGCACTGGGTGTGATGCATAAACAACGACTCTTGGATCACAGAAAAAATAAATTAACTTAAAAAATACAATTTGGTATAAATAATAATTCAAGCCCTTGTTTAACTCAACATCATGACATCATCAATACTTTAGAAAAAGTAAGAGGATACAATTTTATGATATCAAAAGGAAAATTATTAAATATATTAAATATGATTTAATATATATATTAAATATGTGGTTATTTCCATACTGAATTTTTCTACCCCACTGCAATTCAGGTGTTTAGACATGGAAAAGATTTATCATTACATTTTTATGATTGTTAAATATTTATTACAAAAATTAACCAGGATTTATGTGCCCAGTAATATAAGAGATTCTCTAGTATTAATGCTGCACAGAGGTCAAATAAAAAGCTCAAATTTTTCTACAGGATTTATGATACAGCAGTGATTAGTGGTATCATCACAGCAGCATTAGTAAAACAGAGCAAAATAAATGGTGAGGACTAAGGCATAAGATATGGAAAAGTTGAAACAATAAATGTGGATTTCTTTTTCCAGAAATTTTACTGTGAATGAAAAATTTAAATAAGGTAGTATGTAGAGAAGAAGTCAAAGTTTAGTGACAGTTTTTAAGGGCAAAGAGCTTATTTTTAAATATGCTGAATAATTAACATTTTCTTGTCAATATAACATGCTGTCTAATCAGTTTTTTACTTTTGTTACTTGTAATTCCACACTGTGGTTACTGATTCATAACACTATACATAAATGAAGCAATTTCTTCTCATTTATAGTGGAGATGAGAGGCAATAAGAGATGTTGGAGTTCACATATCATTGAAAATCAAATTTTAAAAAGAGCTCAATTTTAAAGAATTCTGACATATATTTAAGAAATCATCACCACCATCTTACTATAAATCTAATGAGCCTTATGTTGAGTTCCTTGATGTCTGAGTAAATCTTGAGTATACAAATAATTCAAAACACATATTTTGAGAACAAGGTAAGTCTCAGAAAGGTAGCTACAACAACAAAAAAATATGTCTGGTTGTCACTTATTAACCAACAATCCCCAATATATGTGTGTCTTTTATGAAAGGTTCCACTGATTGCTTTATGCTATTGATTTTTGTTTGTTTGTTTGTTTGTTTTTTTTTTTTTTTTGCTCAATACAGACGATTTGGGAATAAGCAAATAAAAGTCCATGCTGTCTTCAAGTAATCATTTTTCTGGTGCTTGATTCCCTCTGCCACTACATTTTATTGTGTTTGGGCATTGAGGGTAGAAATAATTAAAAGGATTTTCATTTTCTGTGCTCACTGTGTCTAGAAAGCATCAAATTAGTGTTTGTTTAGTTTTTTTTTTTAATGTTTTCCAAACTTGATGCTTGCTGAAGAAGCAGGGAGAGAGGATTTTTATTTTTATAAGAAGGCTCATTGTATCTATTATCAAAATAATGGCAAAGACTCCATTGTTTTGAACATTTGCAGCCCATACTTAAATTAGGAAACATATACAAGATCATTCAAACTTGAGGAAAAATTCATTATTTGGGATCTTTACAGGAGTTAATTGAAAGCTTGGCTGGATTAATTACTATCTGACATTTTCATATAGATGAGACCTGGGAAGCTAAGCTGTTTAAACATGAGATTTCTTCCCCCCGCATTGTGCTGTATATCCTAACATTCAATGAAGATTTTGGAAAAGTATGTGCTTGCTATCATCGAATTCTAGTGGCAAAGCAAGTACATTTAGTCATCACATAGGCTTTAACTTTTAACCAAAAAATTACTGTTATCCTTTTATTATTATTAGGAGTAGTAGTAGTATTACAGGAAACTCACACTTATTGGACAATGCTAATACTGACCACTGTGCTAAGTATTTGATTGTGTATTTAATTTAATTCTTGTTGCACCAAAATTAATACTTTTGTTTTACTAATGAAGGAACTAAAAAACAAATATGTTAGATAATTTGCCCAAGAAACACAGCTGTTACCATGCAGAACAGAGAATTGAACTAATTTTGTCTCAACATTGAGCTTGAGCTCTTACTTCCTGTTAACTATCTCTGAATGTGATATAAAATCCAGCCCAGCATGACCTTGTGGATCCCTCCAAAGGTAGAAATGCAATACCATGGTGTTTTGTACATGAAAAGAAACGTCATTAACTTCCGTTATTATAAAAGTTAACGTAGTTTTGTATATATCTTAAAATGTGTGTGTGTGTGTAAGTGTGTGTGTGGGTGTGTGTATGCACATAGAAGGCAGGAGTAATTTAGCCATATTTAACAAATATAGGCTAACCTATGTAAATAAACAAGACTGATGATGAAAAAAAGGCAGTGAATTTTCGATTAAAAAAATAAGATAATTTTGTCCCTGGAGATATAGTTTCCTTGAGAAAGTTATACACACACACACACACACACACACACACACATGCATGTGTGCACCATATATACACATATGACACTAACAAAGTTATATATATATAGTTACATAGATAGATAGATAGATTAGATATATGACACTGAGACTATGTCAAGACCTGGAGCCTAGAGTGCAGAAAAATAATAGGTATAGAGTTTTCATAGCGAGATGGAAAAAAGAACAGGCTCCTATCCTAGATGAATTATCTGACATCTTAAACTTTTTTTTTTAAGATTTTATTTATTTATTTGACAGACAGAGATCACAAGTAGGCAGAGATGCAAGCGGAGAGAGAGGAGGAAGCAGGCTCCCCGCTGAGCAGAAAGCCCGACGCAGGGCTCAATCCCAGGCCTCTGGGATCATGACCTGAGCCGAAGGCAGAGGCTTTAACCCACTGAGCCACCCAGGCGCCCCTATCTGACATCTTATATGAAATTCTACTTTCCTAGTTGTCAGTCCATATGTCCTGGTGTGTGTGTGTGTGGGGGGTAGTCACTGAGGAATTAAAATACTCCTAGTAACACCAAGTGAAGCAGCATAATGGAATATTTTGCTCTGACCTGTCACCTGCTTATATTTGACATCTGTGGCAATTTCTTTGGGCCCATGAAGGAACCATTCTTATCTTTAGTCTTTATTTCTTCTCTTCTTACTTTTGCTGTTGTGGGAATGCATGGATAATTATACTTAAATTTGTTCTTATGTAGCATTGGTATAAAAACTGTAAGCAAAAAATTATTAGGTGACAAAATTAGTGATTCTGTTTGGGATGTCTTCAGACATAAATATTCAAGTAAAATGGCTTTATTCAGTACATGAAAGAAAATTCAGATAAAGGAGTGGAAAATGAGACAAGAAAGAAAAGACAGCCATAAAATGTGTGTTATCGGAGTCAAGATGGCGGAGAAGTAGCAGGCTGAGACTACTTCGGGTAGCGGGAGATCAGCTAAATAGCTTATCTAAAGATCGCAAACACCTACAAATCCAACGGGAGATTGAAGAGAAGAAGAACCGCAATTCCAGAAACAGAAAATCAACCACTTTCTGCAAGGTAGGACTGGCGGAGAAGTGAATCCAAAGCGACGGGAAGATAGACCGCGGGGGGAGGGGCCGGCTCCCGGCGAGCGGCGGAGCAACGGAGCAAAATCAGGACTTTTAAAAGTCTGTTCCGCTGAGGGACATCGCTCCAGAGGCTTAACTGGGGTGAAGCCCAGGCGGGGTAAGCGCGGCCTCAGGTCCCGCAGGGTCGCAGAAGGATCGGGGGTGTCTCAGTGTCGCAGAGCTTACCGGTATTAGAACGGGGAAGCCGGCGGCAGAGACAGAGCCGAGGAGTGACTCTCAGCTCAGGGTTGCCTTGAACCGGTCGTAGGCTCGGTCAGCTCGGAGCGCGGCCGGAGGCCAGGGTGACGGGAGTCATTTGGCGCTGTTCTCTGAGGGCGCACTGAGGAGTGGGGCCCCGGGCTCTCAGCTCCTCCGGGCCGGAGACCAGGAGGCCGCCATCTTTATTCCCGTCCTCCGGACTCTACGGAAAGTGCTCAGGGAACAAAAGCTCCCGAAAGCGAACCCGAGCGGATGACTCAGGGCGGCCCCGGGTAAGGGCGGTGCAACTCCGCCTGGGGCAAAGACGCTTGAGAATCACTACAACAGGCCCCTCCCCCAGAAGATCAACGGGAAACCCAGCCAGGACCAAGTTCACCTACCAAGGAGAACGGCGGAATTCCAGAGGAGAAGAAAGCAAAGCACGGAACTCATGGCTTTCTCCCCATGATTTTTTAGCGTTGCAGTTAATTTAATTTTTTTTTCTTTTTCATTTTTTTTTCTTTTTCTCTTCTTCTGCTAAATTTTTTTTAACTTTTACCGTTTTCTTTTTTTAACGTTTTTAAATAGTTTATCTAATATATATATATTTTTTCCTCTTTTTATATTTTTTATCGGCTTTCTTTTTTTTAATAGTTTTTTTTTTTTCTTTCTTTCTGAACCCCTTTTTATCCCCTTTCTCCCCCCTCACAATTCAGGATCTCTTCTGATTTGGCTAAAGCATATTTTCCTGGGGTTGTTGCCACCCTTTTAGTATTTTACTTGCTCCTTCATAAACTCTTATCTGGACAAAATGACAAGGCGGAAAAATTCACAGCAAAAAAAAGAACAAGAGGCAATACCAAAGGCTAGGGACCTAATCAATACAGACATTGCTAATATGTCAGATATAGAGTTCAGAATGATGATTCTCAAGGTTCTAGCTGGGCTTGAAAAAGGCATGGAAGATATTAAAGCAACCCTCTCGGGAGATATAAAAGCCCTTTCGGGAGAAATAAAAGAACTAAAATTTAACCAAGTTGAAATCAAAAAAGCTATTAATGAGGTGCAATCAAAAATAGAGGCTCTCACTGCTAGGATAAATGAGGCAGAAGAAAGAATTAGCGATATAGAAGACCAAATGACAGAGAATAAAGAAGCTGAGCAAAAGAGGGACAAACAGCTACTGGACCACGAGGGGAGAATTCGAGAGATAAGTGACACCATAAGACGAAACAACATTAGAATAATTGGGATTCCAGAAGGAGAGGAAACAGAGAGGGGAGCAGAAGGTATATTGGAGAGAATTATTGGAGAGAATTTCCCCAATATGGCAAAGGGAACAAGCATCAAAATCCAGGAGGTTCAGAGAACCCCCCTCAAAATCAATAAGAATAGGTCTACACCCCGTCACCTAATAGTAAAATTGACAAGTCTTAGTGACAAAGAAAAGATCCTGAAAGCAGCCCGGGAAAAGAAGTCTGTAACGTACAATGGTAAAAATATTCGATTGGCAGCAGACTTATCCACAGAGACCTGGCAGGCCAGAAAGAGCTGGCATGATATATTCAGAGTACTAAATGAGAAAAACATGCAGCCAAGAATACTATATCCAGCTAGGCTATCATTGAAAATAGACGGAGAGATCAAAAGCTTCCAGGACAAACAAAAACTGAAAGAATTTGCAAATACCAAACCAGCTCTACAGGAAATATTGAAAGGGGTCCTCTAAGCAAAGAGAGACCCTCAAAGTAGTAGATCAGAAAGAAACAGAGACAATATACAATAACAGTCACCTTACAGGCAATACAATGGCACTAAATTCATATCTCTCAATACTTACCCTGAATGTTAATGGGCTAAATGCCCCAATCAAAAGACACAGGGTATCAGAATAGATCAAAACACAAAACCAATCTATATGTTGCCTACAAGAAACTCATCTTACACCCGAAGACACCTCCAGGTTTAAAGTGAGGGGGTGGAAAAGAATTTACCATGCTAATGGACATCAGAAGAAAGCAGGAGTGGCAATCCTTATATCAGATCAATTAGATTTTAAGCCAAAGATTATAATAAGAGATGAGGAAGGACACTATATCATACTCAAAGGAACTGTCCAACAAGAAGATCTAACAATTTTAAATATCTATGCCCCTAACGTGGGAGCAGCCAACTATATAAACCAATTACTAACAAAATCAAAGAAACACATTGACAAGAATACAATAATAGTAGGGGACTTTAACACTCCCCTCACTGAAATGGACAGATCATCCAAGCAAAAGATCAACAAGGAAATCAAGGCCTTAAATGACACACTGGACCAGATGGACATCACAGATATATTCAGAACATTTCATCCCAAAGCAACAGAATACACATTCTTCTCTAGTGCACATGGAACATTCTCCAGAATAGATCACATTCTTGGTCCTAAATCAAGTCTCAACCGGTATCAAAAGATTGGGATCATTCCCTGCATATTTTCAGACCACAATGCTCAGAAGCTGGAACTCAATAACAAGAGGAAATTTGGAAAGATCCCAAATACATGGAGACTAAACAGCATCCTTCTAAAGAATGAATGGGTCAACCAGGAAATTAAAGAAGAATTGAAAAAATTCATGGAAACAAATGATAATGAAAACACAACGGTTCAGAATCTGTGGGACACAACAAAGGCAGTCCTGAGAGGAAAATATATAGCGGTACAAGCCTTTCTCAAGAAACAAGAAAGGTCTCAGGTACACAACCTAACCCTACACCTAAAGGAGCTGGAGAAAGAACAAGAAAGAAACCCTAAACCCAGCAGGAGAAGAGAAATCATAAAGATCAGAGCAGAAATCAATGAAATAGAAACCAAAAAAACAATAGAACAAATCAACGAAACTAGGAGCTGGTTCTTTGAAAGAATTAATAAGATTGATAAACCCCTGGCCAGACTTATCAAAAAGAAAAGAGAGAGGACCCAAATAAATAAAATCATGAATGAAAGAGGAGAGATCACAACGAACACCAAAGAAATACAGGCAATTATAAGAACATACTATGAGCAACTCTACGCCAACAAATTTGACAATCTGGAAGAAATGGATGCATTCCTAGAGACATATAAACTACCACAACTGAACCAGGAAGAAATAGAAAGCCTGAACAGACCCTAACCAGTAAGGAGATTGAAACAGTCATCAAAAATCTCCAAACAAACAAAAGCCCAGGGCCAGACGGCTTCCCGGGGGAATTCTACCAAACATTTAAAGAAGAACTAATTCCTATTCTCCTGAAACTGTTCCAAAAAATAGAAATAGAAGGAAAACTTCCAAACTCATTTTATGAGGCCAGCATCACCTTGATCCCAAAACCAGACAAGGATCCCATCAAAAAAGAGAACTACAGACCAATATCCTTGATGAACACAGATGCAAAAATTCTCGCCAAAATACTAGCCAATAGGATTCAACAGTACGTTAAAAGGATTATTCACCACGACCAAGTGGGATTTATTCCAGGGCTGCAAGGCTGGTTCAACATCCGCAAATCAATCAATGTGATACAACACATTAATAAAAGAAAGAACAAGAACCATATGATACTCTCCATAGATGCTGAAAAAGCATTTGACAAAGTACAGCATCCCTTCCTGATCAAAACTCTTCAAAGTGTAGGGATAGACGGCACATACCTCAATATTATCAAAGCCATCTATGAAAAACCCACCGCAAATATCATTCTCAATGGAGAAAAACTGAAAGCTTTTCCGCTAAGGTCAGGAACACGGCAGGGATGTCCGTTATCACCACTGCTATTCAACATAGTACTAGAAGTCCTAGCCTCAGCAATCAGACAACAAAGGAAATTAAAGGCATCCAAATCGGCAAAGAAGAAGTCAAACTATCACTCTTCGCAGATGATATGATACTCTATGTGGAAAACCCAAAAGACTCCACTCCAAAACTGCTAGAACTTGTACAGGAATTCAGTCAAGTGTCAGGATATAAAATCAATGCACAGAAATCAGTTGCATTTCTCTACACCAACAACAAGACAGAAGAAAGAGAAATTAAGGAGTCCATCCCATTTACAATTGCACCCAAAACTATAAGATACCTAGGAATAAACCTAACCAAAGAGACTAAGAATCTATACTCAGAAAACTATAAAGTACTCATGAAAGAAATTGAGGAAGACACAAAGAAATGGAAAAATGTTCCATGCTCCTGGATTGGAAGAATAAATATTGTGAAAATGTCTATGCTACCTAAAGCAATCTACACATTTAATGCAATTCCTATCAAAGGACCATCCATTTTTTTCAAAGAAATGGAACAAATAATCCTAAAATTTATATGGAACCAGAAAAGACCTCGAATAGCCAAAGGAATATTGAAAAAGAAAGCCAAAGTTGGTGGCATCACAATTCCGGACTTCAAGCTCTATTACAAAGCTGTCATCATCAAGACAGCATGGTACTGGCACAAAAACAGACACATAGATCAATGGAACAGAATAGAGAGCCCAGAAATGGACCCTCATTTCTATGGTCAACTCATCTTCGACAAAGCAGGAAAGAATGTCCAATGGAACAAAGACAGCCTCTTCAATAAATGGTGTTGGGAAAATTGGACAGCCACATGCAGAAAAATGAAATTGGATCATTTCCTTACACCACACATGAAAATAGACTCAAAATGGATGAAGGATCTCAATGTGAGAAAGGAATCCATCAAAATCCTCGAGGAGAACACAGGCAGCAACCTCTTCGACGTCAGCCGCAGCAACATCTTCCTAGGAACATCGCCAAAGGCAAGGGAAGCAAGGGCAAAAATGAACTTTTGGGATTTTATCAAGATCAAAAGCTTTTGCACAGCAAAGGAAACAGTTAAAAAAAACCAAAAGACAACTGACAGAATGGGAGAAGATATTTGCAAATGACATATCAGATAAAGGGCTAGTGTCCAAAATCTATAAAGAACTTAGCAAACTCAACACCCAAAGAACAAATAATCCAATCAAGAAATGGGCAGAGGACATGAAGAGACATTTCTGCAAAGAAGACATCCAGATGGCCAACAGACACATGAAAAAGTGCTCCATATCACTCGGCATCAGGGAAATACAAATCAAAACCACCATGAGATATCACCTCACACCAGTCAGAATGGCTAAAATTAACAAGTCAGGAAATGACAGATGCTGGCGAGGATGCGGAGAAAGGGGAACCCTCCTACACTGTTGGTGGGAATGCAAGCTGGTGCAACCACTCTGGAAAACAGCATGGAGGTTCCTCAAAATGTTGAAAATAGAACTACCCTATGACCCTGCAATTGCACTGCTGGGTATTTACCCTAAAGATACAAACATAGTGATCCGAAGGGGCACGTGCACCCGAATGTTTATAGCAGCAATGTCTACAATAGCCAAAGTATGGAAAGAACCTAGATGTCCATCTACAGACGAATGGATAAAGAAGATGTGGTATATATACACAATGGAAGACTATGCAGCCATCAAAAGAAATGAAATCTTGCCATTTGCGACGACGTGGATGGAACTAGAGGGTATCATGCTTAGCGAAATAAGTCAATCGGAGAAACACAACTATCATATGATCTCCCTGATATGAGGGAGAGGAGATGCAACATGTGGGGTTGAGGGGGTAGGAGAAGAGTAAATGAAACAAGATGGGATTGGAAGGGAGACAAACCATAAGTGACTCTTAATCTCACAAAACAAACTGAGGGTTGATGGGGGGAGGGGGTTGGGAGAGGGGGTGGGGTTATGGATATCGGGAAGGGTATGTGCTATGGTGAGTGTTGTGAAGTGTGTAAACCTGGCGATTCGCAGACCTGTACCCCTGGGGATAAAAATATATGTTTATAAAGCTGTAAAAAAAAAAAAAAAGAAAGAAAGGATGAATCCCCAAGTTTTGTAGCAACATGGACGGGACTGGAAGAGATTATGCTGAGTGAAATAAGTCAAGCAGAGAGAGTCAATTATCATATGGTTTCACTTATTTGTGGAGCATAACAAATAGCATGGAGGACAAGGGGAGATGGAGAGGAGAAGGGAGTTGAGGGAAATTGGAAGGGGAGGTGAACCATGAGAGACTATGGACTCTGAAAAACGATCTGAGAATTTTGAAGGGGTGGGGGGTGGGAGGTTGGGGGCACCAGGTGGTGGGTATTGTAGAGGGCACGGATTGCATGGAGCACTGGGTGTGGTGCAAAAATAATGAATACTGTTATGCTGAAAAAAAATTAAAAAAATTAAAAAAAAAAAAAAAGAAAAAGAAAAAAAAAAATGTGTGTTATCCAGCCAGATACCCTGTGGACACCTGGAGCTTAATTGTGCTGGAAACCTCATGCACTGAAGCATAAAGAACTTGGCTGAGATTTATCTCACCTGTAACATGACAGAAATGAGGAATTTATACAACAACTTTCTTCAGTTATTGGTTGAAGTTTGTTGAGGGTGGGACACAGTGGTGTTAATAAAGCCGTGTGTGTGCTTTTTTCCTTAGGGAAAATTTGTTCTGCAGAAGACAGGGATGCTTGCAGGCAATTGTCTTTATGAATTTTTTTAAACGAAGCTTAAAACTGTGGGAAAGATTATAATTGATGTTCTGAGCATGTGGCAAAGCAGGGTCTAGCAGTCAAGATAAAGTCTTTAGACAAATGCTAGAGCTACAAGTTAGAAATTAGGTTATTAATAGGTTGCTAAATATTGAAGTGGTAAGGATTGGAGGATATGGGACAGGGTACCAAGAACATCTAAGAGTACTTGTGTTAAAATTTCATATGCAAAACTTATTTAAAGGATAAGTTTCTTTTTAATTAAAAGGTATAATATATGTTAAGAATGTAGAATTTAGAATGTGATCAATTAATTTAGTTTCTTTCATCGTTTTTTTTTTTCCTTCTATGACACTGTCCTTATGAAATTTTTGCTAATTGATCTGGGACTCCTCAAATCCTTAGGTTTCTGAGTGCCTAACATAAATGAAGACAATTTCTGTGCACTTGCATAGCTGATGACCCATTTAAAGTCCCATAGTAATCAGAAAGTTTTATTTTTTCTCTTTGTAAAGCTCCCATTCCCCTGCATTTCAGATTCAAATTAAAACATTAAGATATCAAGAAGGTGCGTAAGAGATTCAACTATGGCACCTATGAATCTCTTAATGTACTCTATGAGTACATTAAGAAAAAGAAAGAAAATGCATTTAAATCAGTAAGGAAGGAAGAGGTAAATTTTTTACTATTTGCAGATAGCATAACACTATGTATAAAACACTTAAGACTTCACCAAAAATTACTAGAACTGATAAATGAATTCAATAAAGTCACAGGACACATAATTAAGATACAGAAATCTGCTATATTTGTATACACTTAAAAATGAAATAGCAGAAAGACAAATTAAGATAACAATCTCATTTGCACGAAAAAGAATAAAAGACCTCAGAATAAACTTAACCAAGAAGGTAAAAGACCTGTGCTCTGAAAACCATAAAACACTGATGAAAGGGTAGCCCTGTCAGTTAAGCATCTTCCTTCAGCTCAGGTCATAATCCTAGAGTCCTGGATCAAGCCCTGCCTTGGGCTTCCTGTTCAGCAGAGGGTCTGCTTCTACCCTCTGCCCCTCACTTCACTCTCATGTTCTCTCTCCCACTATCTCAAATAACTAACTAAATAAAATATTTTAAAAAAACAACAAAATGACAACAACAACAAAAAAAATTGACAAGAAATTGAAGATGACACAGAGAAATGGAAAAACATTTCATGCTCATGGATCAGAAAAACAAATATTGTCAAAATTTCCATATCACCTAAAGCAATTTATAGATTTAGTGTGTTCCCTATCAAAATACCAACAAAATTTTTCACAAAACTAGAATAATCCTAAATTTGCATGAAACCACAAAGACCCCAAGCAATATTTAAAAAGAAGAAGAAAGGTGGAAGTATAAAGACCCTAGATTTCAAGTTATACCACAAACTGTAAAAATAAAAACAATTGGTACTGCCACAAAAATAGATACATAGATCACTAGAACAGAATAGAGAACCCAAAAGTAAATCCATGGTTACATATTTAACTAATCTATGACACAGGATGCAAGAACATATAAATGGGGAAAAGATAGTCTCTTCAACAAATGGTGCTGGGAAAACTTCACAGCTACATGCAAATTAATAAAATGGGACCACTTTCTTATATCATACACACACACACACACACACACACACACACACAAACCTAAAATGGGTTAAAGACCTAAATGTGAAAATAGAAGCTATAAAACTCCTAGAAGAAAATGTAGGCTGTAATTTCTTTGACATAAGCCATGGAAGCATTTTTCTAGATATGTCTCCTAATGCAAGGGAAAGAAAAGCAAAATTAAACAATTGAGACAACATCAGAATTAAAACAAACAAACGAACAAAAAAACAAAAAACTTCCAAATGCTGAAGAAAATAATCAACAAAACTAAAAGACAACCTATGAAATGGGAGAAGATATTTGCATATAACCTATCCAAAAGGGTTAGTATCCAAAATATATAAAGAACTTATACAACTCAACACCTCAAAAACAAACAATCCAATTTAAAAATGTGCATAACAAAAACAGACATTTCTCCAGAGAAGATATACAAATGGTCAACAGACACATGAAAAGATGCTCAACATTACTCATCAGTAGGAAAATGAAAATCAAAAGTACAATGCCATAGTATCTTAAACTGGTCAGAAAGGCTAAAATCAAAGAAGAAAAAACAAGTGTTGGTGAGGCTGTGGAGAAAAAAGAAATGTCTTGCATTGTTGGAGGGAATGTAAACTGGTGCAGCCACTGTGGAAAACAGTATAGGAGTTCCTCAAAACATTAAAATAGAACTACTATATAGCCCAGTAATTCCACTGCAGGATATTTGCCAAAAAAATATGAAGACAAATTCAAAAAGATATATGCACCCCTATGTTTATAGCAGTGTTATTTACAATAGCCAAAATATGGAAGCAGCCCAGTGTCCACTGAAAGATAAATGGATAATGAAGTGCTGTGTATATATTATATTGTGTATGTATATTATATTGTTATATGTTAATTATTATTATACTATAACACATACTCTCTACATAATAGAATATTACTCATCCATATAAAAGAATGAAATCTTGCCATTTGCAATGACATAGATGGATCTGGAGAGTATAATACTAAGCAAAAATGAGACAGTCAGTGAAAGACAAATACCATATGACTTCACTTACATGTGGAATTTAAGAGCCAAACTCTAGAGAACAAACTGATGGATACTAGAGAGGAGGTGGGGGAATGGGTGAAATAGGTGAAGGAGATGGAGAGTACACTTATCTTAATGGGCTCTGAGTAATGTATAGAATTGCTGAATCTATGAAATTTATAGAATTGTTGAATATTGTACACCTGAAACTAATATAACACTCTGTGTTAATTATACTGGATTTAAAATATTTTTAAATTAGAAAAAAAAACATGATTCAATTGTGGTAAATATGATTCCAGTAGAAAAAGTTCCAAATAATCTATTTTTTATATTAAGAATATTTAATATCCATAATATTCTTGCTTCTACCTCTTTCCTTAAAAATTTTATTATGAAATGTACTGCATGTCAGAAAACATGGTGTGGTGTCTGGAGGATCAGTGAACATCTTCATAGTTTATCTTTATAGCTTATGGTAAAAAAAAAAAGTGAAAAAATATAACTGGGAATATAGTTGTTCAAGCATTGGTCAACCTATAGCATATGATCTATTTGTCTTTGACCCCAGATCAAATTATTTATGAGGGTCAGAGAATGTGACAGAGTATTTATGTGACAATTACGAGACAGTCTAGCTATTACCCTTTCTGCTTAGATAATGAATGTACATTATATTCTGTAGGCTATTTGCTGGGACAAGTGACCGCTGACCTTTCTATCTGGACTATTTGCTAGTCAAAACTCTTCATGATAACAAAATACAGCATAGGGATATTTTCACAGAAACATATTTTTTTATTTCTTTATCTATTTGCCTTCTGATGAAAAAATCCCCAATCTAATCTGTGTGGCTATTTCTGTGTGTGTGTGTGTGTGTGTGTGTGTGTGTGTGTGTGTGTGTGTGTGTGTCTAAATCTTCTGTCATAGAGTTACATTCAGAATAAGACATCAGAAATTTTTAGATATAAAAGATGTGCTGTTCTTCTGTGCTAGGTGCTTTGCTACAGAAATATGGGTATGAAAAAATGTTATTATTCTCACATAGAACAATGAATAGAAAACCTAGGGGACAAATTCCAACATGACCTGGGGAAGAAAGAAAGGTTAACAGGTGATTTGGGCATGTTTTTGTTACTGGCTTCCTCATCTTATTCTGTACTACTGGGAGTTTAAACTATGTAGACAAACTAGAAGTGCCAGAATTTTGTTTCTTTTTTTAGGGGAAGGTAAAGGTCTAGAATTAAAATGAAAACTGGCATAGATTCCAGCCAAACAGTGACAGATTCAAGGGGGAAAGTCAGCGTTTTGTTTATGGTACTTATATAGTCAGTGATTTTCATATGTTTGAAAAATATCCTTTTAGTGATAAAATCAACTCAGAGTGCAAGTATGAATTAATAGTGTTTAATTAAATGTTTTATTTCAATTTACTTCAATAACCCATGTTTAATAAAGCCAACTTTAAATGTTTGAGTGTAAGTCTGAATATCAGATCTCCACAAACTGGATGCACCACTGGGGCTCTGGGAATGAAGTGAGAACAAACAATAACTAGGCTTTTTAACAACAATGTGGGTCAGAAATGACTACATTTCTAGCTAACTGTCTTCATACAGTATAAGCACTTAGAAATCAAATGGATGAATGAGGAAACATTTTTGTTTTGATTTTAATTTGCCAACTTTTTTTTCTTTAGTTTATCTTACAATTTATTAGAAAATATCATTTAATTGTCAGATTTTTACAATATATACCCCAATAAAAATAACCATTTAAATGAACCATTTAAGCTGCACTTTCCCTAGTTATGAATGCTTCCACACATGACAGAAAAGATGTGATTATGAAGATAATTTGAAGTCACAGAGAAGCAATAGATTCATGAGAAGAAGAAAGTAATTAGGTGGAATGGCTTCAAGGGAAGATTTTGAAGAAGCTGACCTGCCTTGTATCCCTTGAGGTTTATCTATTCATTTCCTGAAATAAATATATTCATCTCTTATATATACATATATATCTACATATATGAAAATATATACATCTCTACATATGTATCTTTGTATGTCTATATATCTTCATTAGAACACACTGTGAGATATGAGAGAATTGTTTCGTTTCCCTCCAAATATTTTTCTGATTATCTCTTCCATACTTAGGCAAGTGCCTTGTTTGTACTTTCTTAAACTAGTGTCTTGTTTGTGCCTTAGGGAAGATTTATATCTTGGCAGAATGCAGAGGTGCCTGTAGGCACTTGTCTTTCTGGCTTTTGTTTATAAAGGTTTAAAGCCATTAAAGAGATTATAATTTGATCTGAGTCCAAAAATCTAGGAAAATAGATTTTGAGAAACAGAGAAAAAAATGACTATAAATATAAAGAAAGAATAATGTATGCCTGATTAAGAATATTCCCATGGAACAAAGAAAGGATATTTTATGAGCATGAGGTACAGGTAACTCTAGGATTTAAGGTCTCCAGTAACATCAAAAAAAATTTTATGCCCCACATAGGACTTGATGGGGCCATGTTGACCGAAAGAACAATTTCTTAGTAGTTTAATCTGATTGTCAATGATACAGGAAAGGAAAATAGCAAAGAGACAGCTCAAATACTGACTGACATTAAATGCTCTGTATGTCTGCATATTTAAGAGTCCTAGAGAGTAAGATTTAATTATGCAGAACTTTATTTCTGTTATTTCCTAATCATCTGTTTCTTTCTCTCTAGTGGATCATAACCAGCTGCATACAAACATTTATCTACCATTTTAAAGTCCCTTCCTGTCTCCCAAGCTTTTCAGCTATTTCCCTATTCCTTCCACAAATTATTTCCTTAAAGAATCTCCACTTACTCCCTCCATACCCTATATTCCTTTTGCTTTCAACTTACTTTAGTCTGAATTCTTCACACCATTCACTCACTTTCCACATAGCAAAATCATCAGGGGTCGTTTTGTTGACAAACAAGCTTTTCAATTCTTTCTTTTCATCTGAACATATCTCTGAGCACAATTCAACACATTTAACCCTTGTTTCTTCTTGAAATGTATTTCTTTATTGGCTTTTGTAATGTCAAATACTCCTGAGTTTTTTTGTTTTGTTTTGTTTTTAATTTGATTTTTTTACTTCATGCATTCTCAGATTTCTCAGTTATCTCTTCCTTGTTTGATCAAATCTTTTAATTATTTTAATTACTCTTGTACTTCTTCACTTTTTCCTCTGTTTTTTGACTGAAAATTCTATGAAGATGTCCTAGTTAATAGGTGTTACTTTCTAGTTGAATTCCATGGGTGTAAGATAATGCTGCCATTTGACCTCTTCAGGTTTATCTTACCCTTAAACAATATATTAAAAAAGATGATACTTTATTGACTGTAGTGATTGAGCTTGATTATGGAGGGAAAATAAAATTGATGTTTGACCTCTGGATGCAGAGGATTCAGCCTAGGTTTAGAGAATTCTCAGGGTACCTCCTTAAAACTCTGCTATTCCAGGATAAACTGTTAAAAAAAATACTATAACAACTTAATAAGGCAGGATTTGTAACAGCTCAGACCTTCAGATCTTTTCAGAATAGAAGGTAGGATCACTCCATGAAGACAAGTAGCCCAGGGCTCCTGAGTGGTTCAGTTAGTTAAATTTGGGACTCTTGATTTCCAGTCATGATCTCTGGGTCTTGGAATCGAGTCCTGCATAGGGGTCTGCCCTTAGTGCTGAGTCTGCTAGAGATTCTCTCTCTCCTTCTCCCTCTATCCCTCCCCCCTGCTCATGCACAGGTGTCCTCTCTCTCTCTCTGTCTCTCAAATAAATAAATAAATTTTAAAAAGAAACAAAAAAAGAATAGAAAGGCAAGGAAGGGAAAGGAAGAAAAGAGGAGAAAAGGAAAGGAAAAAGAAAAGAAAAGAGAAAAGGAAAGGAAAGAAATGAAAATAAAACAAAAGAAAAGAAGAAAAAAGAAAAAAAAAGAACTGGTTAACAGAACAGGGAATACTGGGTTAGGTAATAAAAGAAAAGTTCCAACTATAACCCTATATTCATATGCAGGCATGACTGCTGTAACAACTACACATATTTTTCCTTGATTTATTATTAGATTTGAATATATTGACCAATTTCCCCTTCGTCTTATTTCCTTAATATTTTATATAAGATGTTCTAGTATTGGCTATGCCCATAATTTGCTTCTTAAATTAAAAGATCTTTCACAAGTGGAATTGTGGCTAATCTAATGAAGGAATTAATATCATTTAGATATATATGACTTATGAACCATTGCAGTCCCCCTTTTAAAAATCCAGTCATGCTTACTTGTCCAAAGAATGATAGAATTATGTTGGGGAAAGATACAATGTTGCTTTTTTTAAAAAAATTAAATTTGAATAATATGTAAAACAAACTATCCATTTTTAAGAAATGTACAATTTGATCCATTTTGACAGTTATATACACCATGAAACTATAATCATATACCCTCAAACCAATATTTTTAAAACCTTAATGACAATCAAAATACTCCCATCCCATTTGAAGTCCATTTATTCCTCTGCCCACAGCCTGAGACAACCATTGATTTATTTTTTATTGGTAGGCTTTAGCTTGCATTTTCTAGAATCTTATATAATGTAATAATTTTATATGTAACTTGTGTGCCTAGGTTTTTTTTTTGCCAGTATAATAATTCCAAGATTTATCCATTTTACTGTATCTGTGTTTCTAGTTCTGATACGAAGTAGGATTCCATCTACTGGTTATATCACAATTTGTTTATCTACGGACCCATTGTTGGACATTTGAGCTATTTCCTAATTTTAGCCATAGTGAATAAAGTTGCTATCAAAGTTTTTAAAGATTCTTTATACAGACATGTTTTGTTTTCTCTTGGTAAGTACCCAGGGGTAAATATCTCTATTATATGATAGCTAAATTGTAACTCTTCTTTAGAAATGGTATCTCCTTTCTAGGTTACAAAATTAAGTATATAAATGGAATCATGCATAACTCTTATCTTTATACATAACTAGAGTTATTGGCCTATTTGTCAGTTAAGTGTAAATTCACAGGGAAGTTTAACTTTGTGTTTATGGTTGTGAATATGTGAAAAGTAAGGAGGACTTTAGTAAAAATATGGAGCTATTCAAGCATGTTGTTGATTGTCCTAGAAAAACAAAACAAAACATATATTGAACCAATGGTTCATTAAAGAAAACAGAATACAGAACTATAATAAAAGAATAAGTGTGGAAAATTCAAGAAGAGGTATAAGAAAATCTTGAGGTCACCTCTTCCCATTGACACAGCAAGCCTACAATTACATTGGAGTAATTCCCTCCAAAGGGGGCCTAGAAAATAGGTAAATATAGCCTCCACAAGAGAAAGCACCAAGATGGGTAGAAGATAGAGACACATGGTCTCACTGAGGGAAACACACACACACACACACACACCCCAGGCAAGGCAGTCCATGGTTAGGGGGGATCTTGAAGAATGAATGAACCAAGTGAGAACTTCAGCAAAAAGATAAAAAAATATATTTTAAAAAGTAACAGTTAGTGTTTAAAAAAGCAATAACAGAAATGAAAAATACACTAGAGACAATAAACAGCACATTAGATGATACAGAAGAATAAATCAGGAACCTGGAAGACAGGCTAAGTGAAAATTACCCAAAGTAAATAGGAAAAATAAATCAAAACAAACAATTTATTTAAATTAGAAAAGTTTAAAGGACCTCTCTCATAACTGAAAGCATACTAACATTCACAGTATAGTTGTCCCAGAAGGAGAAGATAGAGATAAAGAGGCAGAAAACTTATTAAAAAAAAAAAATAATAGCTGAAAATGACCCTAATTTGGGAAAGGAAACAACCATCCGAGTCCAGGAAACACAGAGGGTTTCAAACAGATGAACTCAAAGTTCCATGCCAAAACACATTATAATTAAAATGTCAAAAAATAAAGATAAAAGGAGAATCTTAAGAACAGCAAGAGAAGAGCAATTAGGGAACCTCCATATAACTAAAGCTGATTTTTGCAGAAACTTTGCAGGCCAGAAGAGAATGGCAGAATATATTCAAATTACTGAGAGGAAAACAAAACAAAACCAAATAAAAAACAACAAAGAACAAAAAGCGTGCAACAAAAATACTCTACCCAGTAAGGTGAGAATTCAGAATTGGAGAGGATATAAAGAATTCTCAGATAAACAAAAGCTAAAGGAGTTTGTCATTATTAAGCCAGCTTTATAAGAAATATTAAGGGGTTTATGTAAGAAGAAAAAGCCATAACTAGAAGTAAGAAAATATATGCAAGAAAAAAAAAAATTCTCATTGATAAAGGCAATGTATAGAAAAGGTAGTAGGTAAATCATTTATAAAGCTAGTACAAAGATTAAAAGACAAAGGTAGTATGACAATGATAAGTTAAGGAATACACAAAATAAAATTATGTAAAATGCATCAAAAGCAGAAAATATGGGGGGTAGAGTAAAAATGTAGGGCTTTTTAGAATTTGTTTGAGCTTAAGTAACCCCAGTTAAAATAGACTGTTATATATGTAAGCTTTTATATATGAAATGTATGGTAACCAAAAACTTATTTGTTAGAAGGTAAGAGAGGGACATACAGTATCCTCCAAACTGAGAAAAAAACTTTCAGAACAAGAAATGAAGTGGGCAACTCCATAAAATTTACAGGTTTACTTAGGGGGCCTGGGGTACTATCTGCAAAGGAGATAATTTTGCAGACATTAACAAGATAGAGAGCAATATATGGAGTCAGTAATGTCAGCACTCATACACTGCCCCAACCAACATCTTTATGGACCTTACAGTATTTACACACTATTTTTCCAAATGACTGTGCAGCTAGATATCAGGAGATAACTTGCACCACAATGGCACATCAGCAATATAAACAGCAACATGAGATTAATATGCCTATAACAAAACAGAAATATAGTTCCCCAGAAACCCAATGAAGAGGTGAACCACCTAGTAAAGGCATTAACAAAGAGATCATTTCCACAGACCCAGCAGTGAAAGCAATTGTGATTTTTAACATAAATAGTGGCCCATGAAGGAAACACTTCCTGAGACAATAGGGAGGGACATCAGCATGTGAGGATAGGGGTGAAAAGACAAATATTTTGCAGGTAATAGACATGGCAAATCTTCATTTACCAATGATACAGTAGCTGTTCCATCCCCATGAGCCTCAATACCATTCCTGGCTTCATGTCATTCCTAATTCTTGGTGGACAAGGACAATTCCAGTTACCTTTGGTTGAAAAGAGGTATAGATCAGAATTCGAAGAATGAAACTGTCTTGCATCTAACTGCAATATTTGCTGGTATCAGGTTGACCCCCATCCTTTGAGGAGCCTTTATTTTGGTACTCTCACACATAGTCTCAGACAGAATCTTATTCCATATTTCATAACAAGATAAATTAGGCCAATTCAGTTAAACAATTGTCTCATGTCAGGACATGGTCTTATAGATAGGCATTCAAAGTTGGGCCCACACTGTGCAAAAAATCACATAGAAAATTAGCCAGACATTCAAAGAAATCAGAAGATCTTAGGATCTAGCCCAATTTTAAAGATAAACAGCATTCATTCAAGGACAATTAATCAAAACTAAAATCTAACATCCATAAAGATTTGTTACTAAAACATAACTTTTTAAAATTACCCTAATGCTAAGTTGTTTGTAACAAATTTGGCTTAATTATTTACATAAGTGCAGTAAGAATAAACACTGGCCATAAGGGTTTTTCAAAAACTTCTTTGCTGGAATATTTCATAAGGAATTTCAGATTGAACTTTTAACACCCTTAACATAGAGAAGAAGGCAGAGACTTACACAAAATGTTGACAGAGGGGCACCTGGGTGGCTCAGTGGGTTAGGCCACTGCCTTCGGCTCAGGTCATGATCTCAGGGTCCTGGGATCGAGGCCCGCATCGGGCTCTCTGCTCAGCAGGGAGCCTGCATTCTCCTCTCTCTCTCTCTCTCTGCCTGCCTCTCTGCCTACTTGTGATCTATCTCTGTCAAATAAATAAATAAATTCTTTAAAAAAAAAATGTTGACAGAGGAATTAATCCCAAATGAAAGAATAAGATAAAGCCAAGGCCAGAGATCTGTTTGAAACAGATATAAGTAACATGTCTGCTGGAGAATTTAAAGCAATGATCATTAGGATAATCACTGGGCTTGATAAAAGAATAGAAGGCATTGAAGACCTTTACCACAGATATAAAAGAGTTTAGAAAGAATCAGGGGCACCTGAGTGGCTCAGTCAGTTAAGTGTCTGATTTTGGCTCAGGTCATGATCTTGGGGTCCCAGGATTGAGCACCACAGGTGGTTCCACACTAGGCAGGGAGGCTACTTGTCCATATTCTTTGCCTCTGACCCTCTCCTGCCCATGCTTCCTCTTTCTCTCTCAAATAATAATAATTAAAAAAAAAAAAGAATCAGAGATGAAGAAGGCAATAAACAAGTTTAGAAAGGGATTTGTTGCAATGAAAAACAGGCTAAAAGAAGCAGAGGAATGAATTGCTGACCTAGAAGAAAAAATAATGTAAAATAATTAAGCTGAACAAAAGAGAGGAAGAATAATTATGGAAAAAGGAGAATAGATTTAGGGAACTCAGAGACTCCATCAAACATAATAATTTTCATGTTATAGAAGTCCCAGAAGAAGAGAGAGAAAAAGGGACAGGACATTTATTTGAAGAATTAGTAGCAAAAACATCCCTAATATGGGGAAGGAAACATATATCCAGATCCATGAGGCACAAAGAACTCCAACAAAATCAACAAAAACAGGCCAACACAAAGACATATTGTAATTAAATTTTCAAGATACAGTGGTAAATTAAAAATCTTAAAAGCAATAAGACAAAAGAAGTCCTTAAGATTTCTCAAAAGAAATTTTGCAAGCCAGAAGGGAGAGGAATCATATATTCAATGTGCTGAATGAGAAAAATCTGCAGCCAAGAATAATCTATGCAGCAAGGCTATCGTTCAGAACAGAAGAAAAGATAAAGTTTCCCAAGCAAACAAACACTAAAGCAGCCCTACAAGAAATATTAAAGAAGATTCTTTGAGTGGCAAGGAGTGACAAAAAGTGACAAAGACAAAGAGGGATCAGAGAAGGTTCCAGAAGCAATGATAAAACAAGTAATAAAATACATAGCTATCCATATTACTTTGAATGTAAATGGACTAAATACTACAAAAAAAATCAAAACAAAACAACAATAACAAAAATAAAAACACATGGTTGGATAAATAAGCAAGACCCATCTATATGCTGCCTGCAGGAGACATATATTAGACCTAAAGCCATCTGCAGATTGAAAGTGAAGTGATGGAGAAATATTTATCATGGAAATGTATGCTAACAGAAAACAAGAGTAGCAGTATTATATTAGACGAAATAGACTTTAAAATAAAGATTGTAACAAGAGACAAAGAAGGGCATAATAAAAGGGACTATCCACCCAGAAAATATAACAATTATAAATATTTATGCACCCAACATGGGAGCACCCAAATATATAAAACAATTAATAACAAACATGAAGGAAGTAATTGGTAATGGCATAATAATAGTAGGGAGTGTTAACACCTCTGTTACATCAAAGGACAAATCACCTAAATGGAAAATAAATGTGGAAACAATGACTTTGAAATACACCCTGGACCAGATAGACTTAACAAATAGTATTCACAACACTTCATCTTAAAAGATCAGAATAAACATTTTTTTCAAGGGTGCATTAGATTTTCTCTAGAATAGATCACATATTAGGTCACAAATCAGGTCTCAACAAATACAGAGAGACTTAAATCATATCACACATATTTTCTGACCACAACGTTATGAAGCTTGAAGTCAACCCCAAGGGGGGAAAAAAAAATGGAACAATCACAAATAAATGGAGGCTAAATACCATGATACTAAATAATGAATGGGTCAACCAGGAAATCAAAGAAGAAAAAAAAAATTTGGAAACAAATGAAAATGAAAACACAAAAGCCCAAAACCTTTGGGGTGTAGCAAAAGCAGCCATAAGAGGGAAATATAGAGCAATACAGCCCTACCTCAAGAAGCAAGAGTTTCAAATAAACAATAAAATCTTAGACCTAAAGGAAATAGAAAAAGAACAACAAACAAAACCTAAAGCCAGCAGAAGAAAGGCGATAATAATAGAGCAGAAACGAAGAATATAGAAGCTAAAAGAACAATAGAACAGATCAATGAAACCAAGAGCTGGTTCTTTGAAAAAATTGAATAAATTGATAAATTCTTAACCAGACTTATCAAAAAGAAAAAAAAAGGACCTAAATAAATAAAATCACTAATGAGAGAGGAGAAATAACAACTAAAACCACAGAAATTAAAAAAAAAATTATAAGAGAATAGTCTGAAAAACTATATGCTGATGAGCAAGGCAACCTGGAAGAAATGGATAAATTCCTAAAATATATAAAATACCCAAACCAAAAAGGATTGAACAGGCCAATAACCAGCAAAGAAATTGAATCTGGAATCAAAAAATTCCAACAAACAAAAGTGCAGGGCCAGATGGTTTCATAGGGGAATGCTTCCAAACATTTAAAGAAGAATTAATGCTTATTCTTCTCAAACTATTCCAGAAAATGAAGAGGAAAGCAAACTTCCAAATTCATTCTACAATTTTAACATTATGCTGATACTAAAATCAAATGAAGACTCCAAAAAAAAAAAAAAAGACATCAAACTTTAAACCTCTTACAGATTACATGATACTCTATATAGGAAACCTAAAAGGCTCCACCCAAAACTTTTAGAACTGAAACATGAATTCAGTAAACTTGCATGATGCAAAATCAATGTACAGACATCAGTTTAATTTCTATACATCAATAATGAAGCAGCAGAAAGAGAACAAGGAATCATCACATTTACAATTACACCAAAACCAGTAAGATACCTATGAATAAACCTAACCAAAGAGGTGAAAGGCCTGTACTTTGTAAACTATAAAAGACTGATGAAAGAAATTGAAGATGACACAAAGGAATAGAAAGACATTTCATGTTCATGCGTTGGAAGAACAAATATTGTTAAAATATCTATACCACCCAAAGCAATCTAAACATTTAGTGCAATCCCTATCAAAATTCTACCATCACTTTTCACAGAGCTAAAATAAGCAATCCTAAAATTTGAATGGAACCACTGAAGATCCCAAATAGCCAAAGCAATCTTGGGATGGGGGGCGGTGAAGCAAAGCTGCAGGCATCACAGTTTCAGACTTCAAGTTGTATTACAAAACTGTGGTGATTAAGAGTATGGTTCTGGCAAAGATTATCAGTAGAACAGAATGGAAAATTCCAGACATGAACCCACAACTAAATGGTCAATTAGTCTTTGACAAAGCAGAAAAAAGGTAGTCTCTTCAATAAATGGTGCTGGGAAAACTGGAGAGCAACATGCAAAAGAATGAAATTAGACCACGTTTTTACACGATAAACAAAAATAAATTCAAAATGGATGAAAGGCATAGAAGTGAGCATGAAACAATAAGTTTGTAAGACAAGACAGCCAGAATCCTCTTTGACATTGACCATAACAATTTCCTTGTCTTTCCTTTTTTTTTTGGGGGGGTGGGGGGGAGGCGTCATTACGTTTATTCAGGTTTTCTGCACTGCTCCGGACCGAGACCTGGACTTCCAGAGCCTTCCGGTGAGAGACTCTTCCTACACAGACAATCGGAATCATCTCCAACCAGCAATAAAAAAGTAAAACATAAACTTTTATTTAGAATTAAAGTAAATACTCCAGTATCACAAAGACAATATTAAACCTCGAGAAATACACCGCTAATTTGGAGTGAGCGTTTATTTGCACAATCACAACATGCGGACAAACCCGGCAGGCGCGCAGGAGCAGGCCTGACTCGCGGCGCCGCGGCCGGTCCCGCCCCACAGTAAGTGCCACACGCAAAGGGACCGCGATGCAGGGGCGACGCGTGAGGGACGCGGGCGGTGCCACTACTGTCCTCGCCCGAAGACTCCCTCTCGAGCATGTAGGCCATGAAGCAAGCGTCAGGTCTTTTGGGGACAAAGGACACAATATACAGGGAAACAATATACAAAAATAAACTCAAAATGTACTAAAGATCTGAATATAAGTCCTAAAACCATAGGTAGAAGAAAAGAGCCAGTAATCTCTTTCAGATCAGTTTTAGGAATATTTTTCTGAATCTGTCTCCTCACGCAATGACAATAACAACAACAAAAAAAGAATATTTAAAATAGTGAATAAACATATATAATTTTGTTAAACACCATTAGTAATAAGGGAAATATATATTAAGACCTTAATTAAATATTATTATTGCACAAATACTAGAATGGCTGAAATTTAAAATACTGTAGCTACCATTCATTTATTTATTTTTTTCAATATGTAAATATGTAAACCAGATCCATTTTAAACCTGTGTCCAATGAGAAACAAATTTACCAGCTAGAGTCTGGTGGTTATCTATAGAAAATAATTCCTTTTTATCTTTAACCTTACACCTGTATTTTCCAGTCAAAATGCAGTTTTCCAAAATTAGATCAGTTCATTTTGTCCCATCTCCTGTAGTGAGGTTATGTCATACACTTATAATACAGTTCTCTTCCCACCTCTGTAGTGAGGTTATGCCATAGATTCATAATAGAGTTCCATTCATTTGTCACCATCTGCATTTCATATCCGGATCCCCTGATGTCCTGTTTTGTTGTTCTTATTACTTGTTTTATGTCAGTTTGGTAAGCATTAAAATTTATTCTTTTTGATATTAAATTTCATGGGTTTTGAAACATTTATAGACTTATGTAACCACAACCTTAGTAACAAACAGAACAGTTCCCTCACTCTAAAAGTTTTCCTCTAGGTCCATCTCAAATCACTTCCTTACTTTCAATTCTTGACAGCCACTAATCTTTTGTTTTCATTCTGGCCTTATTCCATCTGGGCTGTTATATAAAACAAACAAAAACATTATATTGGGCATTTTAAACAACAAGCATTTATTTCTCATATTACTGGAGTCTGGTAAGTCCAAGATACAGATAATAGTAGATTCAGTGTCTGGTGACTGCCTCCTGGTTTGTAAATGGTTATCTTGTCACTGTGTCGTCACCTGGAAGGGCAAAGCTCCCTTAAGGCTCTTTTATAAGGGCATGAATCCCATTATGAGGTCTCTGCCTTGAGAACTTAATCGACTCCTCAGAGCCCCACCTCCAAGGACAATTGTTTTGAAAATTAGGTTCAACATAGGAATTGTAGGAGGACACAAAATTTAGTCTATAGCATAGGTTCAGCAAAACAATGGGGAAAAAAAAGTGCCTCAGTTAATTGATTATTAAAAACAAAACAAAGCAAAACAAAACAAAAAACTGTGTATCTATGTGAGGAGGGGAGTGAAACTGAATCCAAATTCAAACTATACACAATCATCAGTTGTAGCTGGATTTTAAAGTGAACACAATATTTTACAAATAATGTAAGAAATTATATTCATGACCTAATTGTAAGTAGTATTTCCTTGAATAGCAACCAAAACAGTAATCATAAATAAAAAAAAATAACTTAGTGAAGAGGATGACATTCAAATTAAGAGTTTCATTTCATCCAAAGACACTATTAATACAATAAGAACATCAACAATAAGAAAATATTCCCTATGCATATGACTAATGCATACTCTGAAAATATGTTGAATTCCCATAAAACAGCAAGAGAGATAACTCAATAGAAAAATATAATAAAAGCAGTTCCACATTTATCTTTAGAAAGAATGTTATATAATTGGAATAGTACAGCATCTAAGCATTTTAGATTGGCTTCTCCAGCTTAGTAATATGCATGTAAGTTTCTTCCATATCTTTCTATGGCTTGACAGTTTGTTTCCTTTTAGTTCTGACTGTCTGGATATACCACGATTTATCCATTTTCTTAATGAAGAACATCTTTGTTCCTTCCAGGTTTTAACAATTATAAGTAAAATATTATATACATACACTGTGGGGTTTTGTGTCAATGTAACTTTTCAGTTCTTTGAGGTAAATACCTAGGATTGTGCTTAATGGATTGTATAGTGAGAATATGCTTAGATAAATGATGAGTTTTATAGGAAACCACCAAACTCTTCCAAAGTGGCTGTGACTTTTTGCATTCCTGCTAACAATTAATGAGATTTCCTCTTGCTCCATGTCCTCAATAGAACTGATAGTGTTAGAGTTCCAGGTGGTATCTTACTGATTCAATTTGCATTTTCCTGATAACATATTATATGTAGTATCTTTTCATTAACTTATTTGTTACTTGTTATTTATGAGGTCTCTGTTAAGGTCTTTGGCCTATTTTTTTAATCTTTTTTGTTTTCTTATTATGCTTTAAGAGGACTAGGTATACTTTAGATAGCAGTCCTTTATCAGATGTGTGTTTTGCAAATATTTTCTCCCAGTCTGAGTATAATTAGGGAAGAGGGACTTAGAAAAGTTGCTAGGTTCTAGCAATACTTGCTCTAGAATGACTTAATCTATACACATAATTTTATGCAATTCTGTGATGTTTAATATATTCTAACATTTTAATATAGGCTTGGTTCCGATTCTAAAAAACAAAGAAAAATTATATCCAAAATCTTTTTTTTTCATTATTCTCAACATTGTTCTGAACCTTTCCTAAATCTATTGATTTGTATATATCTGCTTATTCATATACTATCACTAATTTCAGAGTTAAGTATTATTATTTTTATTCTAATAAGAAGAGTCTAGGTCCAGTGTATTGGTAAATATTATATACTCATTGAGCAAGTTTAAAGTGAAACTGAAACTATAACACAGCATATCTTTCTCTAAGACTTGTATGGTTTATCCAATCCTTTTTATTATTTTCAGGCATATATGCCATATATCATTTTATTTGAACAGTGAAAGGAATTTAATACCTAAATTAAATCATGTAATTCTGGGAAGTAAGGCATAAAAGTAGAACCTTGCCCTGAGAGAATAAAGCTGAATGAATGTCATTGAGTCAAAAAACATATAACAGAATGTTATAATGATAGTATAAAAAAGTATGAAAAGTGTCAGTGTATTCAAAATAGACACAAAAAATCTAAGACTATATGAACTCATAAGAACAAAGGGTAAAGAAAAATATAAATTAAGTCAACAAAGAAAAATTGTTTTGAATATTTTAGGATTATCCCAGGAATTCAAAGTGAAAGTCTAAATACTTTCCCTAAATATAAGAAATAGGGCAAGGATGACTGTTTTCAACACTTCTGTTTATGAACATACAGGAGTTTCTAGCCAATTCAATAAAATAGATAGACGATAGATAGATATGAATTGGAAAGACAAAAGACTTTAGAAATAAATAAGATATAAAAATAAATAAAACATGACCATCTATGAAGGAAATTCTATGTGATCTCCAAATTAGCTACTAGACCTAGTAAGTGAATTTATCAGCATTGCAGTCCGGAAGATCGACTACAAAAAGCAATTGTCTTTCTATATCCTAACAATGATCCCTAACAACTGGAAAGAAAAAATAAAAATTAAAAAATACAAATTACAATAAAATGAACAAATATGAAATATTAAAAGATAAAACTGACAGAGTAAGTGAAAGAACTGTACAACTGATAGCTGCAAAACATTACTGAGAGAAGTTAAAGAATACATAAATGGAAGGACCCATGATGCTTAAGAATTAGAAGACTCGCATTTTTAAGATGTCACATTCTTCCCAAACTGACCTACACTTTTTTTTTTAAATATTTAATTTATTTGAGAGAGAGAGAGAGAGAGAGAAAGAAAACAAGTGAGAAGGAGAGGGAGAAACAGGGTTCTGGCTGAACAGAGAGCCCAGTGCAGGGCTCCATCAGGATCGTGATTATGACCTGAGCCAAGGACAGATGTTTAACCAACTAGAAGCTTAAACAACTGAGCCACCCACACACACCCTGATCTCTAGTTGTAACTCCACTTCAATAAAAATTTCAGCAGGATTCTTTGGAAATGTATAAACTCAATCTAAAATTGGTTTGGAAATATAATGTATCTAGAACAATCTAAATAACTTTTAATAAGAACAATGCTGGAATACACATGATCTCACTTTAAGACTTTTTAAAGTTGTAATAATAAACAAAAGTATGGTAGTAGAAACAGACAATTTGATTTATGCACCAAATACTAATCTTCAGGGTATGAAGCCCAGTGGATCTCGCAGATAATTTTTAAAAGATTGATATTGTGGAGACAATGCAAATAGCAGAAAAATGAGAAAAATTTTTAAAAAAGTAGTAGTGGAAGGAGTTGGTAGGGGTAGAGACAATTATTTTAAAAACAACAATTAAATTAAGTACCTTTTGCTTACAACTTTAAGTTAGTAGAAATGAACAACTGAGGGAGAAAAAATAATATGACAATATCACTACTCTCAAAAACAGGTGATAGATGAAGATAAACATAGAAAAAATCAGACATATGAAAATATGAATGAAATATTATGATAAGAAAATTCAAGTAAATAAGCTATCTGAATAAATGCTCCAGTTAAGAGAAAGAGACTATGTCCAAAAGTTTAAAACATTAATAATGGGGCGCCTGGATGGTTCAGTGGTTAAATGTCCAACTCTTGGTTTTTGCCTCAGGTCATGATATTAGGATCATGAGACTGAGACCCTTGTCGGATTCTGTGCTCAGTGGGGATTCTGCTTGATATTCTCTCTCCCCCTCTCTCTGCCCCTACCACACTTTTTCTCTGAAATAAATAAATAAATCTAAAAAAAAAAAAAATCAAACTGTTAGGGTCCACGATCAAAGGAACGAGGCCGACACGAAGCAAAAGTCAAGCAAAGCTTTATTTCACACTAAGCATCGAGAATCAAACCGACCGGTTGGGGCCGTCTCTTACAAAGAGGTGACGACAATGAGGATGATGAAGACGAGGAGCCCGATGACGCCGCTCCTGACTATCCCGGTGAGGCTGCTCCCCAATGACTCTGCTCCCAACGACTACCCTGGCAAGGCCGCTCCCCAACGACTCTGATCCCGATGACGATGGCTATGCTCCCGATGACTATGACCCCGACCACGTTGCTCCTGGCGGGGCTGCTTCCAACAACTATGCTCCCGGTGGCGCCTCTCCCAGCAGAGCTGCTCCCGATGACTACCCCGACGACTACTACTCCCCCCACCCCAGCCTCACAGATTAACATTTATAGAGGTGGTTGAGCCCGGCCCACACACAGGTGGCCAATGAGATTGCACCACACAGGGAAACCGCACACTTATGCTCGGTCAGCAATACGGGTAGCCAATTGAATTCCAATTCACCATAGCAAATATATGCGTGCCCCACTGATTGGATGTCTCCCTCCGGCCTGGCCCGCCCTTGTATCTGTTGTTTGCAAGTAAGTTCCTCTGGCTAACCAGGCCCTTACAAAACTATATGTTATTTATAAAGAAAACATTTCAGCACATACTGATAAATTTAAATCCACAAGAAATATATAAAAAGTTTAAAACTCTACTAAAGCAAGAATTTAGCATGTAGAGCATATAGATAATATAGTGAACAATTTTAATATGCTTCTCTGTAATTAATAGATTTATTAGCCAAAAGATTAATTTGTTTATCCATTTACCTGTTGTTAAATATTTGAGTTGTGTCTACTTTGGGGCTATTACAAATAAAGCTGCTATGAAAATTCATGTGTAAATTTTGAGTGAACATATGCTTTCATTATTATTATTGCTATTATTATTATCATTATTAAAAATTCTGAAGCACCTTGACACTTAAGAGTGACAAATTAAATATGTTTAGATCAGTTTAAGTAAGTTAAATCAACTTTAAAAGCTTTGTTAAGTGGCAACTTGAGGAGAGAAATCAAGCCTACATGATTGCAAAGCCAAGTATCTTCCGTTGGGGAAATCACTTTATTAAGGAGGAAAATGCTGAAACATGACTTAAAATATACTTACTAATTGAAGGATGCTGATAAAGTCAGTGCAACCTGTTTTTTCTTAACCTTTGTAGAGTCAACAGAATGTAGTGGTTAAGAGTTCTAGCTTTGATATGAGATTGCCTGGGTTCAATTTATTGTTCTACAACTTTCTGACTACATATTCTGGGGAATTACATGATAATTTTCTCATCTTTTTTTGTTTAGTTTTGTTTTGTTTTCTCATCTTTTCAATGGTGGTAGTAATTTATCCACTTTGTAGGAGTTTACTGAGGATAAAGTAAGTTAGAATGAAATATTTAGAGTGATAGTATTCTTTCCTTATCTTTCTTTCTTTCCTTTTCTTTTTCTTTCTTTCTAACTTCCTTCCTTACTTCTTTGAAATTTCTTTCTACTTGATTTTCTATATATTCAGAATGCATTTTTTAAACATAAGCATTCTAATTCCAGATTCGATGCTTGCATGAACATCAAGAAATGAATTATACTTACACATGATATATTTAACCTATTTGTTAACTACAAATTGAAGCTTTGAGCTATCTAATTAAGATAATCTAAAGATGATGTGATTCAAACTAAAATATATATTGACATAATTTACATCTATAGAACCATATATAAGATAACATTAAATTTACATAACAAGCAAGATTAATATTTTCACTATTGTAACTTCATATTTAGTTTTCCCACTACTCATTTTAAACCATTTATTTTATAAGAAGTAATGGAAGACTTATTACTTATGGGTAATAATTACTTATGAGTTGGAGGACATATAAGTTATAGAGAATGCAGGGATGAGTGAAAGTATGTGTTAAACTCACTGAAGTTATGTAATCCATTAATTAAAACAAATTTCCAAAATATCTTGTAATTATTCAACCACTTTGATATTATTTCCCTCTCAAATGAAAATTCAGCTTTGTTTATGATCTATAATGGAGATAGCACATGGATCATGGTGCAGAATATACAGCTTGGTTCTCTCTTTACACTAAAAGCAGCCTTTAGAAATCAAGACATTGAAAAGGTATCAAAAACTGTATTTTATGTCAAACTAGAAAGCATTTATAAACCATAATCCCAGACAATAAAAAGAAGTCGATCTGCAATAAAAGTGAACAATTTGCCTCACTATAGAACATCCAGTGCTGCACAAAGGATCTTTAAAATGATGCATGTTCCATAAATGTCTACTGAATGAGCAAATGAAGGGACAAATTTGTTGAGAGATGAATTTGACAGTGGACACAGGATGGGGTAGATTTCTAGCTGCAAGCAAAGATACACAATTTCAGATAAACTCCTGAGGGTTAAAAACCAAAACCAAAACAGCTACTTGGAATCAGAAGGTTGATTGTTTAGTACAATTAGAAAATACCCGTGGTCATCTCTTTCCATTGGCAGGAAATGGGACTGATAGAGGAAATATTTACTCATACAAGTCTTTGTGTAGATAGTTGGTAGAGAAAAATGATTAACAATTAGCTCTACAGCAACTGTTCCTCATCAGTAGAAGAAACAATTAACAAACACATATTCTAAGGCATAAATCTGGGGCTAAGCATCTCCACTGTGGCAAATTTTTTCATTAGCCCTGAAATGAATCTTTCTCCTACGGTAAAGGCTTCACAAGAAAGAGAAAACGTGAATTTCGTGCTGACCAGTAAAGTTCCCCTATAATAATACTAGTATTGGTAGGCCCAGGAGAAGAAATGACAGCCATGCATATACAAATAGTCACCAGAATGGAAACAGCATGTGTTCTCCAAATTTGTACGTAAGGAAAGAGAAGAAATGACAATAGATAAGAAGGAAAAACTATTCAGTTGGCAAAAATGAATAACTAAAAAGAGAAAATATGAAAACTGTGAAAACCACACAGGGATGTTCATAAATCTAAACTACCTAGATATACAGTGTTGAATATAAAGATTGTATGTTGTTACATCAATAATACACAATTTGGATATTATTGGTTTGATGGAACTTCAAAATGGTTAAAATGAGTTCCTGTGCTAGTATGGGGACAGAATAAGGAAATACACATAACAATGGCAAACACATGACTAGCACATAGAAATTGCTCCATATATTCAATATGTTTTAGTGTAATATGAATCTGTGTATGTGTGTATGTGGTATGTTTAAACATTTAAGTAGATATTGAATGGAAGACAACGTAACAGCCCTTTTTAGATAGAATTCATTTTGAATCCAGACTAGAAACTCCATTTCAATTTTAGAAGTGGCAGTCCCTGGACTCCTATTTTTCTTTCTGTCTTATCCTCACTTAAAAACTGATGGCTTTTTCTTAACATGGAAGATATTCCTTTGTTAAACAAAACAAAACCAAAAAATCCAGGAACTGTCTGCTCCACTAATATGGTTTAAGTGCCCTTCCCCCCATCCCCTTGAGGGAGTTTCTATATCTTTATATTTTAAGATCTTAGATGCTTCTCTCAAGTTTCCCTATAGTTCTTAAGAATTATTTTTACCTTGTGTATGATCAAAAAATTATTCTGTCCAGAAATCTGAGTTAAAGCCTTTGCAGTTCTCTCAGCTTGCTGGTGATTATTGCTCAATAGCATTCACTTTCCTCCATATCTTGTTGAATATAGCTTCTATTTTCTCCTCCAAAGAGGTTGCAAATTTCTGCAATCCATTTTACCCTACGTGAATCACATCAAACATGCCCCTGAGAGATTATGGTTCATCCTTCCTGACATCGGGGGAGCATTCCAAAGCTAAGAAGACAAATGCAACACTGAAGCTTTTTGAGTGAGGGGCTCGAAAATGCTATTTGATGAATGATTTTTATATTTCACCTGCAAAGCACTAAAAGAATAACAATACTCATCCCATATCTATTTCATATAACATTGTAGGGAATCATTAGATCATTTATGTAATGGGCTTAGGGATCTTTAAAGAAAAATGCTCTGGGATCATGTTGCAGCTTTCATCCCATGACCTTTCTATGAGCTTTTACTGAAACTAGGATAGTTAATTATTATTTTTTTTTTATTTCAAAAGGCAGCAGTGATAAAGACAGAGTGTCATGCAACTTTTCCTTAAAAGTTCAGTATAAAACAGCAGGCATTTGCCCAATATTAGTTTTCTTCCCTGTGAGTTTTCTCTCCAATGAATACCTCAAAAGCACCCTGCAGCTCTGTGCAAACCTACAGGTCTCACCTCAATGCAAGGGATTTTGCACTAATTTGGGACCTTACAAAAGCTGTGTCTCTTCACTTCTAGACTCCTAAATTCCATGCAGTGCATATACATTTAAAGCCCAGAACTGCACGCTGTATGGTGAAGTATAGAAGAGCTACACCATGATTTTATGTAAAATAAAATCTGCCACAAATTATTGTGGCTATAAGAATAAATACATGAAATACAAATAGGACACTCATTTTAGATTCACAATGTCCATTAACAAAGAGTTGCAACAAATAATCTTTGAATACATAGCACTGTCCTTAGAATACTGACAGAAGCCATGGAAGCCATTCAAGATAATGAAATCACCTCCTCCCACTCACACAACAAATCTACAGTTAGGATGGAAAAATTCCCAGTGAAAAAGACCTGAAAGCAAGCTGACCAGCATCTCCACAACAAAGGATAAAAGGGCCACAGTGAAAAGGGTAGGAGGGGTAGAAACAAGGTCTTATCAAAACCCAAATCCCTGGCACAGGGACACATGATTGAGAGGGATATCATAAATATGGAGCTTCTCCCTGAAGAGTAAGTGTTTGTGACCCACATCAGACATCTCATCCCTTGGGACCTGCACCAAAAAGATGAGCCCTAAAACTGTGTAGTTTGAAAACCAACAATTCTTATATCTAGGACACAGGGCTATTGAGAATGGGAGACTCAAAGATTCACTTGTTAATCTCTGCTTTAATAAAAATGATGCTGGAGTGCCTGGGTGGCTCAGTCATTGAGCGTCTGCTTTGGTTTAGGTCGTGATCCCAGGGTCCTGGAATCGAGACCCACATCAGGCTCCTTGCTTGGCAGGAGGCCTGCTTTTCCCTCTCCCATCCCCCCCTGCTTTTGTTCCCTCTCTCACTGTCTCTCTCCATCAGATAAATAAATAAAATCTAAACAGAAAATAAAAAATAAAAAATGGTGTTATCTTGGTAATAAATTTCTTCTTGAGTATTATTGACATGAGATTTTCCTATTTCATCTAATTTGCTAACTTTATTGGCATAAAGTTTTCATGATATTTCCTTATACTTTTAATATTTGTAGAATCTGTCTCCTTTGGTAATCTTTGAACTGTTCTCTCTATATTTTCTATGTGTGCAGATAGAACCACAAAATAATGACAGTTGTTCCCAATGATAGAATGCATATGTTTCCATATGCAATCAACCCACCTAGGCTCCTGCAGATCTCATTGTTGGGAATTAGCAAAGTAACCTCTTTTCCAAACCATTGTGATTGGCCCTCTTTGCCTATAGGGAAAATGATGGAGGAAGACTTAAGATGGTGCTTTTCCTTAATGTCTCTGAGGAGGAAAATAAAGACCATCCTCTTTTCAGAAGATTCTGAGTAACAAAGGCACCACTCTAGTGAAGATACTCATAGAACATAGGACATTAATCTGAGTCCTGTACTAATATTTTCCCCTTCCTCAAAATCTTTCTCCCCACTTCTCTCCATCTCACACCACCATTTCCACCAAGTTTGGTCCTTCATAGTCACCAGACTTAGATTAGACACCTGGCAAAAAATAATCCAGTTAGTTTAAATTTCCATTTCTTCACATTTTTCCATCAAATTCACATATTTTTGATATATTGGAGAAAATATATGTCTTCATATGGCAAGAGAAAAAGTTTATATATAGTGTTTACCAAGACCCTCTTGATAACATAAAAGGGGTATATTAAAAGCATGAGGTAGTATATTGGCAATTAAAAACAGTACATCAATTGAAGTTCAAAAAAAAGAGATTTAGGGGCACCTGGATGACTCAAGGGGTTAACCATCTGCCTTCGGCTCAGGTCATCATCCTGGAGTCCTAGGATCAAGTCCCACAGCAGGCTCTCTGCTCAGCGGGAAGTCTGCTTCTCCCTCTGACCCTCCCTCCTCTTGTGATTTTTCTCTCACTCTCTCAGTCACATAAATAAATGAAATATTTAAAGAAAAAAGAAAAAGGGATTTAACTGGGTCTCAGGAAGCTGAATAATGCCAGAAATTTCTATCTATTTTACCTGTGCTTCTCTCAATGGATCATTTTAATATTTTTCTCTCTGCCAACCAGTTCCTCCCATATGGTAAGAAACATTGTCCCCAAGAGATTTGTAACTTCACATCTCACAACATCTACTCAGATAGGATTGACCTATAGGCTGTTTAATCTCCAGGTTCAAAATTAACAGAAAATGCTCTGATTGGTCACAGGTCACAGGTCATACCTGGTCCTAAGTAGGCTGGGGAAAGTCATGCCAAAAAAAAAAAAAAAAGAGTAACCTCATATTCTGGGGACACAGAAGCACAGGAATAAAGCTTAGGCAGACAGCATACTGAGAATGTATAATACTGGTTTCTAACTCCAAGTGTAAATAAGTTGAGATAAACACTATGTGCACTTAGTAAGGCATATGAGAAAATAAAGATTGCTTCTTTGGCAATTCGTCTGTCCACCATTCTACACATATTAATTGGTGTACATCAAATGGGTACATTTAATTTAGTATCTTTAGTGTTCTCTGAAAGTCTTTATTAGTTAGGCTTTACCCCATATTTGTTATCATGAGAACTCATTCTCTCATGATACTGTGTAAATTTGAGAATATGTCTAATATCTTTGATGCATAGTTATGTATGAGAAATTGATTAGACAAAATTGGCATGTCAATATCATTGATGAATATATTGTCTAAAATTGACTCCAACTCTCAGATGTATTTTGTTTGACCTGCACAGTATTCATTTATTTTTGGGTAGAAAATCATGATTATCTGACTTCAGATATTTCTATTTTTGAAACAGCATCAGAAAAAGAGGTATTAATTATCTTTAAATGTTTGGTAGAATTCCTCTGGAAAGCCATCCAGCCCTGGACTCTTGTTTGTTAGGAGATTTTAATTATTGATTTAATTTCCTTCCTGGTTATGGATCTGTTCGGGTTTTCTATTTCTTCCTGGTTCAATTTTGGTGGTTTATACATCTCTAGGAATGTATCCATTTCTTCCAGATTGTCTAATTTGTTTGCATATCATTGCCTATAATATGGTCTTATAATTGTTTGTATTTCTTTGGTGTTGGTTGTGATCTCTCCTCTCTCATTCACGATTTCACCAATTTGGGTCCTTTCTCTTTTATTTTTGATAACTCTGACCAGGGGTTTATTGATCTTATTAATTCTTTTAAAGAAGCAGCACCTTGTTTTGTTGATCTGTTCTACTGTTCTTTTGGTTCCTATTTCATTGATATCTGCTCTAATCTTTATGATTTCTATTCTTCTGCTGGGTTTAGGCTTTATTTCCTGTCCTTTCTCCAGCTCCTCTAGGTGAAACTTAGGTTATCTATTTGAGATCTTTTTTTGTTTCTTGAGAAAGGCCTGTATTACTATATACTTCCTTCTTAGGACTGACTTGGCTGACAGAATGTTTAAAAGAGTTGAAAGACAAGTAGTAAGATAGATATATTTGATTTAATTGAAGTACATGTGTGTGTGTGATTGTGAATGAGTATCTATTTGTTTCCTAGTTAAGTATTTGTATAATTACACTTCAGGATGGCAAGCCTCAAAATTTTTACCCATAGTATAATTATTTTGAAAATTATATGATAGTATCAGGTGTAGCAAAAGAAACAAAAAAAAAATTATGTACATAAAATAAGTAAAAGAATTCCCCTTACCCCCATAGTCTGCAACATAATATTGGCATTAACATCTTAATCTATAATTATAGCCAGATCTACAATTATATTTATATATAGTTACATTTATAATGTCCTATTTGTCCTAATAGCTTGAATGGTATTATTGTCTTTTAGATTCTTAAAAGCATTGTAATTAAGTTTTCTAAATTACTTATCCATTTTCAAATTCTAATAGATTTGAGTAGGCAAACTATGGCTGGCTTTCTGCCTCATTTTGTAAACAAAATTTTACTGGAATACAGCCATGCCATTTCACTTGCATGTTGCTCATGGATGCTTTCACAGTGCAACCACAGATGGAGTAGTGGTATCAGAGACCATATAGCCCCCAAATTTACAAAATTTACTAACTCATACTTGAGAGTGAAAGTCCACTAACTACTGCACTAGACAATACTAATAAAAAGTTATATAAGGTAAGTTCAATTGTAACACTTCAAGTTTAAAAATAAACCAGCAGTTTGTTTTTCACACTAGTTTATGTACTAAGGTGATTTTATTTTTTTTTCCTTTTTATAACAAATAATATATTAATCAGTATTTCATTGTCTTTGCTTTTAGAGCACTAATAATAGAATTGCTTAGGGTAGGCTCTACATTTTTATTTTTAACAAGCATGTTTTTGAGCAATATATAATAATCATATAGTTTAGTATGCTTTTGCAATGTTTTTCTTTTCTATAAGCATCTTGAATAACAAACTACTAATGAACCCAAATAAATCATGAGAAATCTAGAGATTTCTCTGTCTTCATATCACATGCTAATTCTCTGAGCAGACCTGGTGCTGGAAACACAGCTTTTCTTTTCTTTTAATGTTCACAACAACCTCCTCAGATAGGCTTTGAAATAATTACCTTGTAAATCATAGGTGATGGCCTACATAAAAATAACTATAATTATTGACATTAAATTTCAAAATATCCCACTCTTATTTTATTGTCTAATACTTAATGACGTCTTTGCTCAACTTGAAAATACTACCTAACCATAATGGCATGAGTCAAGTGCTGATTCAGGTGTTTGAAAGGAAAGCATTTCTAACTTTGATTGCCACAGCAAAATACAAATATCAATAAAAAAATTTAGTATTAAATGAACTGGTGTATTTAATCATGATTTCATTGTATTCTTAAAGTTGTGTGTGAAAAAAAAAACACAGTGAGAAGTGCTTTGCTAAAAATTTAATTGTGAATCTCTGGATGTTTTGAGGTAACTGATAAGGAAAATAAGTTGGTTTTGACATCATTTTCTTCTTACTTAAGAAATTCAAATATAAAGATTTTATCCTTTAAGGGCTGAGTGCCCATATACAATTATTAATCTGTTTATTTCAATAATTATTTGTACTATGTTGAAAAACAGATAGAAAATTAGCAAATTGATAAAATTAGCCTACTTTACTTTTTTACAGAGGATGTTTTAGACATGTGCTTTACTTTTTCAAAAGCTATGTAACTGGCTGTTGTCAGGGCCCAGCAGTCTGGGTGAGTACCATGGGGCTATTTTTTTTCATGTACAAAGAGATTGAAAGTTTTTTTTTTTTTTTTTTTTTTTTTTTTTATTTGGTAGGCCCAGGGCTGGGGCCTACCTCAGGGCAGCTTTTATCTCCGTGAAGGCGACTTCTGCTTTTTTAGTCTAAGCAGGGAGTTCTCGATTTAGTCCCCCAAGTGTTTATAGAGGGGTCTTGCTATTGCCCAGAACTCAGGAATCCAGATGCAGCAGAATCCTGTAGCCCCCAGGAATTCTTATAGGCCCCTCTTTGTCTAGGGTGTGGCAAGTAGATGATGACTCCCCCACCCCCTGCCCTAGTTTGTTTTCCCCACCTTGGGTAAGGAGGAAACTAAGATAACATACCTGTTGTTGACAGATTTGTGCCTTTTTCCATGAGACTCCCGTATTCTGAGTCTGAGAGGAGCTGTTGGAAGGCTTTGTGCCTTTTGTGCAGTCACTGGTGAGGAGGAGGTCATCTACGTATTGGAAGAGGGTGCATGGATTTGGGAGCTTTGGGTGCAGGGAAATGGCTACCTTGTTGATGGCCTGTAGGTCTTGAACTGGTTCTGGCTTCTTAACTGGCAGGAGTGGGGTATTTCAGGCCAATTGGTACTTTTTTAAGTTCTTTTTAAAGTCTTTTTAAAGTCTGGTAGATGTTTAAAAATCTGCCCAGATTTTAGCTTTTTGTTGGAGAGTGTATTGTCTTTGCCTCTGGGGTTGGGCTCCCAGGATCAGTTTTAAAAAGGTAAGGGCCTGATTCTGGGCTAGTTCAGGTGGGTTGTCCTAGTCCATACTGAAGGTGAGCGTGAACTCTGGCGGGTCATTTGGCTGGGCCTGAGTGTGGAATAGCCTTCAATTTTTTTTTCTTGGTGTGATAATTACTAGTACCAGAGACCCATTTGGTTTAATTGGAGGCTGGTATACCCAGTGGGCTCAAAATTTATTTGAGCCCCAAGCTTAGAGAGTATATCTCAGCCCAGCAGAGGGATGAGGCAATCAGGTAGTTAAAGGAATTCGTGTTGGACCTTGTGGCCCTTGAGTTTACACTAACTAGCCTGGCAAAAGGGCTGTTGTATTGCCCGTGTTGTGGTAGCCCCAATGATGGTCACAGTCCTTTTGCTGAAAGGGGCCACAGGGGAGTTTACAACAGAGTGCTCGGCCCCAGTATGAACCATGAAAATCACTGGTTGGCTTCCTATTTTTATTCTGACTGTGGGCTCATGGGGGCCAAGAAAAAGAGAGCCTGGTCCCCTTCAGTCTGAGTCTATTTCCACAAAGCCCGTAAGGTCCCCTTTATAGCGGCTGGGCTTTTGAGCCTTTTCCTGGTTGGGAAATACTTTATTTTTTTTTTTATCCCTCCCCCCCCTTTTTTAATAGTAGGCCCAATGATCCCTGGCCAAGGGTGCTTGGGATTTCCCCCTTTTGGTGGTTGGGGTCTCTCCGCCTTATAGACCTCCCAACAGGGCCACTCTGAAAACTCTTTCCCAGAATGAACAGGTGGGCTCCTGTGTCCAGTTGAGGGGGCCAGTGGTAGAGAAAGGTTTATAATACATTGTGGATTGGCTGGGCTGGACTGTCCTGTCTTTATTGTGCCTCTCAGTGCCTCTCAGCCTTTATTGCTTTTCTTATACTGGCATTTGGAGGGTGCTTGGCCTGGCCTGGGGCACAGCCTGGTTGCTGGTCCTAGAGAAAGTGGGTCCTCTGGGCCTGGGGTGCTGGGGAAACTGATGGCAGTGCAGTGTCTGGAACTGGAGGGGGGCCGGGTGTAGAGGACTTTGGGGGTGTATATGGACGGGGCAGGATCAGTTTAGCCTTGGGATCTCTGACTAGGATCTGTGGAGGATGGGGCTTCTGTTGGTCTTTTTGGGCCACTTGGATGAGGCAATTAAGACCCTGGCCTGTCCCTGCCTATTGCAAGCAAATTGCACTGGTCAGGGTGTCCTAGCTCCCCTGTTACAATTTGTCACACCCAATGAACTGTTGGGACATGCAGTGTCCCTTCTGAAGGCCCTCTAACATTAAAGATGGGCCATTCTAACTTGCATAGGGTTTTTGATTTGCCAGGATGCATCTTAACTCCATAGTCTTCTGAAAACTCCTGTCTGAAATTTTGATCATAAAGTCTAGGACTGTAGGTTTACTCTGCTTTGATCCCATAGTGATGCTCCCATGTGTGGTGGCACAGAGACAGACAAAGTGTGGGTGCCCCTCCAGAGGAGACACCAATCAGATATCTGTCTGTCCACCCTCCAGGAGTCTCTTAGCCATAGCAAGTCCTTATAAACCTCTTATGAAAAGTCTAAGGGGAGGGGCACTTGGGTGGCTCAGTGGGTTAAGCCTCTGCCTTCCGCTCAGGTCATGATCTCAGGGTCTTGGGATCAAGCCCCACATCAGGCCCTCTGCTCAGCGGGGAGCATGCTTTCCCCTTCTACCTCTCTGCCTACTTGTGATCTCTCTCTCTGTCAAATAAATAAATAAAATCTTAAAAAAAAAGTCTAAGGGGCTTGCCTTAGACCTTATAAGGTCACTACAGAAACAGGTTGGGGCCCACTCAGACTCTGTAGTCTCCAAGACCATGGATTCACTGGATCAGTTGGCCTCATAAACCAGGTCAAACTGCACATTCATTCATGCATTCACACTGAAGTTATTACAGTTCTTCCCCCTCTTTGGGAGGCCTTGACCTGTGGAATTCCTTTTGGAAGTTCGTTTCTGTCCCCACTTTTTGGGGATTCTTAACCTGAGGGACCTCCCTCTCTGGGAGGCCATATCTGTGGAATTCCTTTTGGAAATTCCTTTTTGATCCCCCTTTTGGGGGTTTCTCCCTCTCTGGGAGACCCTACCTATGAGACCTTGGAAGTCTCTGGGAGATGATCAATCTCCTGCTTCCACCCTGAGGGGTGCATATGACTGGTCCTGGGGCCCCAAACCTTACTGGAATCCAATGTCAGAACCAGGTCCTCTCCTACCAAGTCTCTGAATCCAGCTGGAACAGTGGAACGGGGCCAATCTGAGGTGACCTGGTGGGAGACTGCCATAGATTAGGCAGGGCACGCCTTCTCTGTTATGATCCCTTGTTCCATCACTGCCCCTCTGTGACCCCCAAACTGGTGGCAACATGGGCCAGCATGGTTAGGTTTCCTGGTCAGAGAACCAAATGTTATGTGATGTAGATCCTGGCCCAGAAAACCAAGTGGCACTTGGAGACCTTGTAGGATCAGAGATTTATTTCATGCTAGCAAGCCTAGAAGAGAGTAATCTCTCAAGATCTGAGCCCCAAGCACAGACAAAGGGGTATACACATTTGTACTTTCCTTTCTGTGCCACTCTTGCAGCAGTGGCCAGCAGGGCTAGGGAAAAGCCTGAAATGGCCCTGGGTCTGTGCCTGGGATTCCCCTGCTGGATTGGTCAGCCACCTCAGAACACAGATTTTCCTTATCACTAGCTCAAAGGATTTATTTAGTCAATGCCCTCAAATAAAATGGGAGTGGAGTTGGGGAAGCAAGATAAGGCAGAAGTATAAGCTAAACAAAAATTATCCTCAGTTGGAAACTAGCTTTAGTCTAACATGGCGGGGAAGCTCCACATCATTCCCATATTTCATTTCAGCTTTCAGTGGATCCATGGCTCTTCTTCATCCTGCCAGGATCCAGGTTATATATATAAAATCTCCAGACTTCAGCACAAGAAAAAGAAAAAAAAAAAAAAAGACAGTCACTTGATTGTGCCTTAAAACTTCCACTCCCAAAAGGCTTACATCACTTTCTTTCACATAGCAAGTTATATGGCCATGCCTGATATCAAACTGGGTGAAAAGTGTTTCTCCTACAGAAAAGCCCTACCTAGGAATAGGAGTTAAATGAAATCATAATTCAGTTTCCATAGTTCATATTTTTGGCTACAAAATATTTGCTTATCACATGCAGAAAAGTCACCCTCTCCCAAAAGAGCTAAACATCCCATTAATCACATCACCAGAATTATTATGTATGTGTATGTATATTATATATACGTGTGTGTGTGTGTGTGTGTGCGCGCGCGTCCCAATTTTCAAAGGGGAAGAGTTTCCTTCTCCTTCACCTCCTCACCTTCTCCTCCTTTTTCCTCCTTCTCCTTCTTTGTCCTTGATCCTGGAGCAAATATTTTCAGTCTAATGTTTTTCATGGTCCTTGAATGTACTTTCTTTGATGTTTCCATAGGCCATATCTCAAGAAAAATTTGGAGAGTATCCTTTCTCTGGGAGCAGAAGAGCTTTCTCATACTGCTTCCTGTCCATAGGAGATCTGAGTGCCCAAGGGCCATACCAGATTTTTTAAGTCATAGTCTCTTTTAGTAAAAGTTGTTGGTTTTCTTGATAGTACAAATTATTTATTTATTTATTTATTTATTTATTTATTTATTTATACAAAAAGATAGTGAACTTTTTATCTATTTGATTTCAAGCTACTACAATGTACCAATAAGAGCACCAATAAATCTTCATGAGATTTTCCTTTCACTCTGGGCTTGAAGGCAGCTATGTTGAGCATAAAAAGCTTCCATGAGAGGCCTCCTAACTTAGTCTCTCCTCAGACATTTTATGTAACTGAAAGGATTTAGCTGAGACAGCATTAGTGGATTCAGAGGATTTTTTGTCTTAAAAACTTTAGAGGATATAATCTTGAAGTAGTTCTTGCTTGAGACTGAGTTTATTTATTTTCTTTTAAGTTGTCCAAGTGCTTTCTTAGTTTATCTTTTACCATTTGGAATTGAGAAACATTTTATGATGTAACACTTTAAGTCCTGGCATTTGGTGACTCTCTCTGTTTCTTCTTTTTTTCTGCTTGCCAAGTGGCCAGTCATTCCTGAATGCCTCATTTTCTAGGAATATTTGTCAATATGTACAACAATAAGAAAATAATGTTAAAAACTTCCTGGTTTCTCATTCCTTCTCTTAAATTTACAAGTTAATTGAAGAAAAACACTAGCAAACAATGAGTGCTGTGATCTATTTACAGGGATTGAACTGATCCCTTTCAGGACTTCAGGCTGTTAGAAAGCTGGATTCTTATCAAGGTAATCGCTTTTTGTCTTATGGTGTAGACCTTATAGAATCTCATCTTAAATTATAGTGATTTTACAGTGACATCACCCACATAATGAACCTAAAACTGCACCAGTCTAGGACTATGAAAATCCTATCACAGTGATGCTTATAAAAATGTTCAGCAAATATTAATCATATATATTTTTAGAAATGCATGTATATATGTCTGGATTAAACAATTGGTTGATGATTTAAATGTCTTTTGTGTCCTATGTGGAATTTCTGTGGTTTTACTTGTCTCCTTTCCAACTTTTTATATTTTCTACTTGACATGTCAAAGAGTTTCATTCTAGGGGATCAAACTCTCTCTTACACTGGGGATATCAATTCTCTATGCTTATGTGTGTGCTTTTGTGTATAGTTTCTATTTTCCTGTTAATATGGTTATTTAAAAAGCATCTGTTCTTTTTTGTTTCTTATTTTGCTTCTTATTTCTTTCATTGTTTTTAATTTTGACATAAAATCATATATTTTTAAATAATTCAATTTTCTTTTGTGCCTTTCAGCAGTTTTATGAAACAATGTCCAAATCAGCATTCCCTTCTCTTTTGCACATCATTTTATCTTTACTATTCTTCCAAATTTAAATGTGCTCACATCATTAGTGATATTTTTATTATAATTTCTGGATTCCTTCTGCATAATAGAATATTTATTCTTATAGCTGCTCTTTTACAAAATCTTTTGTCATGAGATATATGTGGAGGCAAGATAGCCTCATGTTACACTTTAGATATGTTGTTTACTCACAATAAATAAAGCTTAAATGTAATTAATAATGTTAATGGTATTAAAATTGTTAAATTATGTTTCTTCAGAATTTAAAAAAAAAATTGAACAAAGCAGTTGAAAAGTTTAACCTCTTAGAAATGTTAAATATGTGTACCATTCTCTGCATGAGTGATTAACAGTATTTTAAAAATAAATAATATTAGGGGTGCCTGGGTTGCTCAGTGGGTTAAACCCTCTGCCTTTGGCTCAGGTCATGATCCCAGGGTCCTGGGATAGAGCCCCACATCGGGCTCTCTGCTCTGCAGGGAGCCTTCTTCCTCCTTTCCCTCTGCCTGCCTCTCTGCCTACTTGTGATCTCTGTCTGTTAAATAAATAAATAAAATCTTTAAAAATAAATAAATAAATAAATAATATTAAAAGATGAGATTTCTGCCTTTCTTGTATTATATTTTGACTAAAAATCGAAGATTAAGAATTACTTTTATGGGGGCGCCTGGGTGGCTCAGTGGGTTAGGCCGCTGCCTTTGGCTCGGGTCATGATCTCAGGGTCCTGGGATCGAGCCCCGCATCGGGCTCTCTGCTCAGCAGGGAGCCTGCTTCCTCCTCTCTCTCTGCCTGCCTCTCTGCCTGCTTGTGCTCTCTCTCTGTCAAATAAATAAATAAAAAATCTTTAAAAAAAAAAATTACTTTTATGGGCTATTTATTTATATATTGTAATACTTTTGATGGAATTAAATCCTAGAGAACAGATATCACGTCTACAAAGACCAGAGGAGCATACCATTATATTGAAGCATAATAATTTAGAATCATAATTTTAATTGGTTGGACTTACATTGCCTGATTTATAGATCTCTTATTAAAGTGTACATTTGTGAAAATTAGATGAATAAATTTATAAAAGACACAAGTACTTAAAACCTTTAAAGTTAATACCATTATTTTCTTTTTTCATGTTTTTATTTAAATTCCAGTTAGTTAATATACAGTGTGATATTAATTTCAGGAGTAGAATTCAGTAATTCATCACTTACATATAACACCCAGTTCTTGTCACAAGTGCCCTCCTTAATACCCATCACTCATTTAGCCCATCCCTTACCCACCTCTGCTCCAGCAACTCTCAGTTTGCTCTATATAGTTAAGTGTCTGTTTTCTGGTTTACCTCTCTTTCCCCCCTCTATGTTCATGTTTTTCCTCTATGTTTTGTTTCTTTGTTTCTTAAATTCCACATATGAGTGAAATCATATGGTATTTGTCTTTCTCTGACTGACTTATAAGAATACTATTTTAATTTAAACAATTAAATGTTTAAAAGTATATCTTACTATTTAAAAAAGCATGAGTTTAAAAATAAAATATAATTTAATAAGAATAGTGGCTCTGGCATTTACAAGATTAGGTTAATTGCTTAATTGCTCTTGGTTTCTGTTTCCAAATTGCAAACCTTGCTTAAAACCACCAACAGGGTCATTATGAGGAATAAAAGTGGAATATAAAGGTATCAGTAACTGGCAGTTATCATTATTTTATTTATTACCATATCTAATATATATCTAAGAACAAAGTGGGTATAATTAAGGTGAGAAATGAAAAAAACTACAATATCCATTGTATAGCTTCATTTAAAAAAATTGCTTTACTTTTCTATTGTCCTGTTATTTTTTTCAATGGACATGTGAGAGACAAGAAGCAGAACTGCATGGCCCATTAGCCAATTCAAGAAGGCCTTGTTTTATTTCCTAATATGCTTTATGACATATCACACTGATATCTCTTGAGTTCCTCTTTTCTTATAGCTTTCTAGAACCATAAAATGGAAACACATTTTAAAATCAAATGATATTATTTCCAAATAGTTTAGTATCTCTCTTCTGGAGTTACTTCGACATCTCATAACTCACTTATGGCCATTGCTATTACAATTTAAAACTATCACAATATACTCTGCAATATCTTCAATAGTACTTTGGCAAGACAAAGTAAAAACATGTACACCCACTCATGTACTCTCTTAACAAAACTTAGAAAGATTCTGGTAGGAAGTCTATCTATTTCCTTATCTATTTGTGTCTTAGAAAGCAAGCCAGACAATAGCAAAATAACAATATCACAGTTAGCAGTAAGTTTTTTCTATGTTTAAGCTCTAGTTTCAAGAGGAAAAAAATAGTTTATATATAAGGAATTCAAAAAAAGTTCAGACTTGATAAATGTTTTTAGTGATTTGGGAAGATGGCAGAATAGAAGAATCCTGAGCTCTCCACACCCCGTGTTTACAACTAGATATCCACATCCAAGTCAACAGACCAGAGAGTGATCCAGAGATTAGCAGAACAAACCCCACAACTAAATATAGAGAAGAAGCTGCATCTGAAAGGTAAGGAAGGTCAGAAAGGTGGAAGGAAGCAGCCCACAAGAGGGAGGGTGCTGTGAACAGAAAGGGTAAAGAAACAGTTCTCATACCAGGAAGCCCACATGATAAGTCTAATCCCCATAACATTTGACTTTGAAAAAAGGGATGAGTTTATATAACCAGTGAAAGTTGGGTCCTGGAGCTTTAAAAGTCAGCTGACTCAGCACTAGGCAAGCCAGGACGGTGAGTGATAATAGGGTCATTGCCCTTAAATGGAGTAGATGTGTGGAGATGCAACGTAAAAATGACAACTTACGTAACACCAGGGGCAAAGAGGAGACAGGTCTGTTTAAACTGATTTTGGGGTGTGAATGCAGGACTTTACAGGGAAGAAAGGAGCTGGCAAGCTCCTTTTCCTCCCCTGTCTTCCAGCATAAACATAGGGCCACCTAAAGGAGACAGGGCTGTATAAATACTTGCTACCTAACCTGCTGGCAGTGCATCAAGACCATGAATTCCTTCTGAAGCCTCACCCACTCCAAGGCTCATAGCTTCAGCCTTGGGCTCAGGGCAAATTGTATTAAAGCTGTACATATACCCTGCCCAGCCATCCAGTGCACAGTTGCCACCCCATACCTCACCCATCTGCTACACCTTGCCCAGCTACCAGTATGCTCTGCACCCAGATGTGTGCCTATTGGCACACCCATACATAGCCCCCAGCTGTAACTATGCTTTAGAGATCAGGTCTAGGGCTAGTTGCCCAGTGCAAATTTTGCTAACATTGCTGCCTCACCCATAAGTTCCCTAGTGAGTATGTCCCCTCAGAGATGGCCTGTCTAGGTCCCACTAATACCGCCAAGAGCAAGCACAGCCCACAACAGGCAAAGAATCAATGCAAATAACTACACTGAAAGGAAGAATGACTCAGATACAACAGCAGAATACAAGCAACACACATAGGATACTCTCCTGAAGTGCCAGGTTTTGATGAACAGAGGACACTGCACTGCAGGGCATTCCACTAATTATTATTTATAAAGTCACTACTGTCAAGAGCAGACCTAGCTAACTTTCCTAATACACAGAAACAGACACTGAGAGGCAGACAAAATAAGACGACAGAGAAATATGCCCCAAATGAAACAAACAAGCAAACAAACAAAAACACAGAAATTCACAGGAGATCTAAACAAAATGGAGGTAAATAATATGCCTGATACAGAATTTGAAGTAATGATCATAAAGAAACTCACTGGACTTAAGAAAAGGGTGGAGGACATCAGTGAGACCCTTACAAAGAGATAAAAAATATATCAGAGCTCAATAAATGAGATAAAAAAAATACACTAGATAGCACAAATCATAGGCTACAGTAAGATGAGATGCCAATTAGTGACCTACATTATAGAATAATGGAAAGCAGTCAAGCTGAAAAGGTGAAAGACAAACAAAATACAGCATAATGAGAATAGACAGAGAATTCTGACTCAACCAAGCATAATAACATTTGAATTATAGGGATCCTAGGAAGAGAAGAGAGAGAAACAGGAACAGAAAATGTATTTGAAGAAATAATAGCTGAAAAGATTCCAAATCTGGGGAGGGAAATAGAGATCCAGATTCAGGAGGCACAGAGATCCTTCAACAAATTCAACCCAAGGAGGTCCACACCAAGACACAAAGTTGTTAAAATGACAAAAAGCGCTGATAAAGAAGAATCTTAAAGGCTGCAAGAGAAGAGAAGAAAGTTATTTACAAAGGAAATACTTATTTACTTAAGTAATAAATACTTAAGGCTATCAGCTGATTTTTCAGCAGAAACTAGGCTAGAAGAAAGTGGCATGATATATTTAAAGTGCTGAAAGAGTGAAATGTGCAGCTAAGAATACTCATTAAGGGTGTCATTCAGAATAGAAAGAAAGATAAACAGTATCTGAGACAAACAGGAAGTAGAAAAGTTCATGGCCACTAAGCCAATCTAAAAGAAATGTTAAAAAGGACCCTTTGAGTGGAAAAGACCATAAGTGCAATTATGAATGGCAGGGAATGGAAAAGGAGTACAAACAAATATTCCTGTAATAAATCAGTCATGGAACTCAAAAATAAAAGACTCTACATGTTTACATCATATACCTAAAATGTATGTATATGTGTGGTGCAGGAGGGAGGGAGGAGTAAAAAAATAGTCCAAATTTAACTGGCTATCAAGTCAATATAGACTGCTATATGCAGATGTTATATATAAAAATAATGGTAACCAAAAATCAAAAACCACTAATAGGTATGCAAAGGAAAAATAGAAAGGAATACAAGTATATTACTAAAGAAAACCAGCAAGCCATGAAATAAACAAAAGAAGAAAAAAGATCAGAAAAACTACAAAAAAGAACCACAAAATAAGTAACAAAATGTCAATAAATACATATTGATCGATAATTACTTTGAATGCAAAAGGACTAAATGCCCCAATTGTAGGATGACTGAGTGGATAAAAAAATAAAATAAGACCAATCTATATGCTGAATACAAGAGAATCATTTTAGACCTAATGACATCAGCAGAGTGAAAGTGAGAAAATGGAGAAACACTTAACATGAAAAACAGAAACATGCAAAATGGAGAAACACTTAAAAGAACACCAGAGTAGCAATACTTATATTGGACAACACGGACTTCAAAACAAAGAGTATACAAGGCAAAGAGGATAGTATAATCTTTCAATAGTTTGGCTAATGTGGATATTACTGCTACAAACTTTGGGGTGCAGGTGTTTCTTAGAATCACTATATTTTCATCTTTGGGATAAATATCCAGTAGTCCAATTATTGGGTCATAGGGTAGTTCTATTTTCAACTTTGGGAGCTATCTCCATACTGTTTTCCAGAGTGGCTGTACTAGCTTGCATTCCTGCCAACAGGATAATTAGGTTCCGCTTTCTCCATGTACTTGCCAACATTTGTACTTTCCTGACTTGTTAATTTTAGTCATTCTGACTGGTGTGAGGTGGTATCACATTGTGGTTTTTATTTGAATTTCTCTGGTGCCAAGTGATGTTGAGCAATTTTTCATGTGTCTGTTGGCCATTTGGATGTCTTTTTGGAGAAATGTCTGTTCATGTCTTCTGCCCATTTCTTGATTGGATTATTTGTTCTTTGGGTGTTGAGTTTGATAAGTTATTTATATATTTTGGATAATAGCCCTTTATCTGATATGTCATTTGGAAATATTTTCTCCCATTCTACAGGTTGCCTTTTGATATTGTCGATTGTATACTTTGCTGTGAAAAAGCTTTTTATCTTGATGAAGTCCCAATAGTTCATTTTTGCCTTTGTTTCCCTAAACTTTGGATACATGTCCAGCAAGAAGTTGCTGCAGCTGGGGTCACAGAGATTGCTGCCCATATTCTCCTCTAGGATTTTGATGGATTCCTGTATCATATGTAGGGCTTTCATCCATTTTGAGTCCGTTTTTGTGTATGGTGTAAAGAAATGGTCCAGTTTCATTCTTTGGCATGTGGCCGTCCAAATTTCCCAACACCATTTATTGAAGAGACTCTCTTTTTTCTTCAATTGGCTATTCTTTCCTGCTCTGTTGAAGATTAGTTGCCCATGGAATTGAGGATCCATTTCTGCGTTCTCTATTGTGTTCCACTGATCCATGTGTCTGTTTTTGTTCCAGTACCATACTGTTTTGATGATTACAGCTTAGTAATAGAGCTTGAGGTCCAGAATTGTGATGCCCCAGTTTTGGTTTTCTTTTTCAACATTCTTCTAGCTATTCAGGAAAAATTGGTATTTTGATAGGGATTGCATTGAATGTGCAGATTGCTCTAGGTAGCATAGACATTGTCACAATATTTGTTCTTCCAATCTATGAGTGTAGAACATTTTTTTAATTTCTTTTGACTTCTTCAATTTTCTTCATGAATGTTCTATAGTTTTCTGAGTACAAATCCTTTGCCCCTTTGATTAATGTATTCCTAGATATCTTATGGTTTGGGGAGCAAATGTATACGGGATCAGTTTTTAATTTATCTTTTGTCTTTCTCATTGTTGGTGTTTAGCAATGCAACTGATTTCTGTGCATTGGTTTTATATTCAGCTACTTTACTGAATTCCTGTATGAGGTCTAGCAGTTTTGGCGTGGAGTCTTTTGGGTTTTCCACATATAGTATCCTGTCATCTGCAAAGAGTGAGGGTTTGGCTTCTTTGCTGATTTGGATGCATTTTATTTCTTTTTCTTGTCTGATTGCTGAGGCTAAAGCTTCTAGTACTATGCTGAACAACAGTAGTTAGAGGGGACATCCCTGCCATATTCCTGACCTTAGAGAAGAGCTCTCAGTTTTTCCCCATTAAGAATGATATTTGCTGTGTGGGACGCCTGGGTGGCTCAGTTGGTTAAGCAGCTGCCTTCGGCTCAGGTCATGATCCCAGCGTCCTGGGATCGAGTCCCACATTGGGCTCCTTGCTCATCAGAGAGCCTGCTTCTCCCTCTGCCTCTGCCTGCCATTCTGTCTGTCTGTGCTTGCTCTCTCTCCCTCTCTCTCTCTGACAAATAAATAAATAAAATCTTAAAAAAAAAAAAAAAAAAAAAGAATGATATTTGCTGTGAGATTTTCATATGTGGTTTATATTATATTGAGGTATTTAACTTCTATCCTTACACTTTGAAGAGTTTTAATAAAGAAAGAATGCTGTACTTTGTCAAATGCTTTTTCTGCTTCCATTGAGTGGATCATATGGTTCTTATCCTTTCTTTAATTTATGTAGTATATCACATTGATTGATTTGCAGATGTTGAACCAGCATTGCAACCCAGGAATAAATCCCACTTAGTTGTGGTGAATAATCCTCTTAATGTACTGTTGTATCCTATTGGCTAGTATCTTGGTCAGAATTTTTCCATTCATGTTCATCAGGGATATTGGTCTATAATTCGCCTTTTTGGTGGGTTCTTTGTTTGGTTTTGGGATCAAAGCAATGCTGGTCTTATAAAAAGAGTTTGGAAATATTCCTTCCATTTCTATTTTTTGAAACAGCTTCAGAAAAAGAGGTATCAATTCTTCTTTAAATGTTTGATAGAATTCACCTGGGAAGTCATCTGGCCCTGGACTCTTATTTGGAGATTTTAATTACTTCTTCAATTTCCTTCCTGGTTATGGGTCTATTCAGGTTTTCTATTTCTTCCTGGTTCAGTTTTGGTAGTTTATATGTCTCTAGGAATGTATCCATTTCTAACAGTTGTCTAATTTGTTGGCATATACTTGCTCTTATATGTTCTTATAATTGTTTGTATTTCTTTGGTGTTGGTTGTGATTTCTCCTTTTTCATTCATGATTTTATTAATTTGGGTCCTTTTCCTTTTATTTTTGATATATGTAGCCAGGGGTTTATCAATCTTATTAATTCTTTCAAAGAAGCCCCTTCTAACTTTGTTGATCTGTTCTACTGTTCTTTTGGTTCCTATTCCATTGATTTATACTCTAATCTTTATGGTTTCTCTTCTTCTTCTGTGTTTAAGCTTTATTTCCTGTTCTTTCTCCAGCTCCTTTAGGTGTAGGGTTAGGTTGTGTTTTTGGTACTTTTCTTGTTTCTTGAAAAAGGCTTGTAGTGCTGTAAACTCCCTTCTTAAGATTGCCTTTGTTGCATCCAAAGATTCCAAACACTTGTATTTTCATTCTCATTTGTTCTCATGATTGTTTTTTTATAATTCTTCTTTAATTACCTGGTTGACCCCTTCATTCTTTAGTAGGATGGTCTTTAGCCTCCACATATTTGAGTTCTTTACAAATTTCCCGTTGTAATTGAGTTCCAGTTTAAAAGTATTGTGATCCAAAAATATGCAGGGAATAATCCCAATCTTTTGGTACAGGGTGAGACCTGATTTGTGGTCCAATATGTGATTTGTTCTGGCTAATGTCCCATGTGCATTCGAGAAGAATGTGTATTTTGTTGCATTCAGATGGAATATTCTGAATATAACTATGAAGTCCATCTGGTTAGTTTGTCATTCACAGTCATTACTACCTTGTTGATCTTCTGCTTAGATTATTTGTCCATTGCAGTGAGGGTTTTTGGTTTTGTTTTTTTGTTTGTTTGTTTGTTTTTTTAATCTCCTACTATTGTTGTATTATTATCAATGTGGTTTTTTTTTCCCCATTTTGCTATTAATTGGCTTATATAATTGACTGCTATTGTGTTGGGGCATAAATATTTACAATTGTATCTTCTTGTTGGATAGACAGATTAATTATGATATAGTGTCCTTCCTCATCTCTTACTACACTCGTTAGTTTAAAATATAATTTGTTTGATATAAGGATTGCCATGCCAGCTTTCTTTTGAGGTCCATTAGCATGATGAATTGTTTTCTACCCTCTCACCTTAAATCTGGAGGTGTTGGTGTGCCTAGGTGGCTCATTTGGCTAAGCATCTGTCTTCAGCTCAGTTCATGATCTCAGGGTCCTGGAATTAAGCACCAATTAAGGCTTCATGCTCAGCAGAGAGCCTTTTTCTCCCTCTTCCTCTGTTGCTCCTCCTGCTTGTGCCCTCTCTCTCTCTCTCTTCCTCTCTGTCAAATAAATAAATGAAATCTTCAAAACAAAATCTGGATGTGTCTTTGGGTCTAAAATGAGTCTCTTGCAGTCAACATATTGATGAGTCTTCTTTTTTATTCAATCTGATACCTTGTGTCCTCGATTGGGGCATTTAAACCCATTTATATTCAAGGTAACTATTGAAAGATATTATTTAGTGTCATTTTATTACTTGTAAAGTAACTGTTACTATATATTGCCTCTCTTTCTTTCTGATCTATGTTACTTTGGGACTCTCTCTTTGCTTAGAAGACCTCTTTTAATATTTAATGCCTGCTTCATTTTTCCTATCAGTTAGAGTCTCCATCTTGGTTAAATTTTAGTCTTTTAATTTATCCAGAAAGAGATCCTCTAGTGTCTTCTATGCTCTTGTAAGCCCAACTAGTATCTTTATAATCATTATTCTGACATCTTACTTATGTCCATACTTATTAGGTCCCTAGTACTGACTGCCTCTTTTTCTCTTTTTTTGAGGTGAGTTTTTCCATCTTATCATTCTGACCAGAGAAAAATAGATGTATGAGAGAACAAAATACTAAAGTGGCTACAACCACCCCAGAGAAATATATAGTGAACAAATCAAAAGAGCCCTGAAAATGGGGAAAAAGAGAGAGAAGAGAGAGAGATAATATAATCAAACAGCTGAGCAGATATGATAGAGCAATACATTAGATTCTGTGTGTATTTTGGTATTTTGGTCTGTTTTTAAGAAAACTATATCCAGGGCGCCTGGGTGGCTCAGTGGGTTAAGCCGCTGCCTTCGGCTCAGGTCATGATCTCAGGGTCCTGGGATCGAGGCCCACATCGGGCTCTCTGCTCGGCAGGGAGCCTGCTTCCCTCTCTCTCTCTCTCTGCCTGCCTCTCCGTCTACTTGTGATCTCTCTCTGTCAAATAAATAAATAAAATCTTTAAAAAAAAAAAAAAAAAAAAAGAAAACTATATCCAAAAAATTTACAGAAAGAAAAACATAAGTACAAAAATAAAATTAAATGCAATGAAAGGGTAGAATATAACTGTAAAAATGGAAATTAAAAGACAAGAAAAATCAAAAGAGAAAGAAACAAAAATAACAACAACATAAAGGAAGACATATAAACACACAGGTGATTAGAACAGGACAATACACTATTTCCTGCACATATTTTGGTCAATTTGTTAGAGGGAAATATATCTCAAAATTATAAAGAAAGAAAAACTTATATACAAAAATAAAATTAAATACATTGAAAGGATAGACTGTAACTATAAATGTGAAAATTAAAAAAAAAAACTTTAACAAAGAAAAAAGAAAAAAAAAACTAGACAAAGCAAAACAAAAGGAGGATCAAGGGAAAAAAAAGAGAGAGAGATAGAATATGATCACACAGGTGATTAGAACAGAGCCATACACTAGATTTTGGTTGTATTTTGGTTTGTTAGAAGAAACTACATCCCAAAATTTTAATGAAAGAAAAACATATATATACAAAAATAAGATTAAATATGGTGAAGGGATAGTAACTGTAAAAATGAAAATTAAAAAAAAATTAAAAGGATTTGAAAAATAAGAAATTGGTTGAAAAGAGAAAAGAGAAATTTTTTTAAAAGAAAGCAAAATTAAAAATTAATAAAATTTAAAAAATATTAAATATTAAAATAAAAAATAAAATATTAAAAAAATAAGGTTGGAAGACTAAAGAATCATGGGAGAAAAACCATGAGTTCTATGGGCTGTATGCTTCTAGTACTAGAGTTTTGCAGTAAACTTGGTCTTGTTTATGTTCTTGCAATTGTCTGGGGAGAGACTTGTTGCATTAATTAAATGTATTTGCCCCAGATAAAATTGTATCCCCCTTGCCAGGGGGCGAGTCTACATAATCTGTTCCACTTTGTTCTATGTGACTTTTGTTCCCTGAAGGCTTTCTGTGTAGTTTAAGAGGATGCAAATGAAAATGGAGACCTCCTAATCTCTGCCCCCGAGCCAAGAGCTCAGGGCCTGACTTCCTAGTGAGCTCTCAGAGGAAATCACTTAATCACTACTATCTCCTTGGTCTCTGAATGTACTCTGTGTTCACCTGGCCTGTGTCCAAGTGTTTCTTTCTCAGGCACATGACCCCATTTCAAATCTCCAAACCCCACAGTCTCCGGTAGCACACTCCCATGCAATTCCTCCCTGGGGGAGGAAGGAGGATCTTGCTGGCTATCCTGCCTGCTGGTCCCTTATTCAGAAAACTGTCAGCCAATTGTCTGCAGTTTCCAGTTTATGGCAACCTCAGACTGGGAGCTCACTCCTGGGCTCACTGATTATAGCCAGCTTCTCTGCTTTGATGCCTGGGAGCTCTGCCGCACTCAGGCACCCCCCAGTATTTCTGTGACCCAGAGGATCCTGAGACCACACTGTCCCAACTAGGTTTCTATCCCCACCTAGCAGACTGAGCAATGCTCCTCATGGGAGCAGACCTCTAAAAGTTTTGTTTTTTGTGCTCCACTGATATATTACTTGCTGGTAGCTGACAGATCAAGGCTCCCTTCCCCTGTGGTCTGCTTTCCCATATATTGCCTCGGATATCACTTCTCCACACCTCCTACCTTGCAGAAAGTAGTTGTTTTTCTATTCATAGAGTTGTAGCTATTTTCTTCTTTGATCTCTGATTGAGTTCACAAGTGTTCAAAATGATTTGAGAGCTATATAACTGAATACCTAGGACCAGAATAAATTAAGGTCTACTCCTCCAACATCTTGGACTCTCTCCCTGGTGTAGCCTCTTTGGAAACAGTCTGAAGGTTCCTAAAAAGTTAAAAATAGAACTACCCTAGGAGCCAGCAATTGCATTAGTGGGTATTTACTCAAAGAATACAAAAATACAAATTTAAAGTGATAAATTCACCTCTATGATTATAACTGCATTATTGACAATAGCCAAGATATGGAGGCAGCCCAGGTGTTCATTGATAGATACATGGATTAAAAATATGAGTATTGTTCAGCTATAAAAAAAGAAATTTTGTCAATTGCAATGACATGGATGGATCTAGAGACTACAATACTAAACACATTAATTCAGGCAGGGAAAGACAGATACCATTTGATTTCCCTTATATGTGGAATTTAAGAAACAAAACAAACAAGAAATGGAAAAAGAGAGAGAGAGAGAGAGACAAGCCAAGTAACAGACTCCTAACTATAGAGAACAAACTGATGATTACCAGTGGGGAGATGGGTAAAATACATAATGGGGATTAAGGAATGCACTTGTGATGAGTACAAGGTGATGTATGGAGCTGTTGAATCACTATATTGTACACCAGAAATTAATATAATGTTCTATGTTAACTAACTGGATTTAAACTTAAACCTTAATAAAATGCAAACTCATTTGTTGTGTACCATTACAAAAATAGGAAAATCTATGACACGTTTTGTAACTCTTTTGTGTATTATCTCCTATTTAATATTCTATATTTTCATTGCAACATTGAATACACATTTTATATAAGTATCTTTTCATTGTTTGTACAAGAGCTAATTTAGTCTCATTAATAAACAAAATTGTGTGTAAGTTAAAGATTTATAGAGGTGAATACAAAAAAAAATAGGGGTGCTTCTTAAAATATAAATTCCTAGACTTATTAGCCATTGAATCAAAACTTTGGGAAAGACCCCAAGAATGTACATGAAAATACAGTTTACATCAATGATTTTTCTTTTTCTTTTTTTTTCACCAATAATTTTTCTAAGCATTAATTTATTTATACTGCATTACATCTTGAAAATCAGAAAAAAAAATAAATGTGCCGTAAATATATTCCATTTTTCATAATGATTTGTGCATATAAACCAAAAACCTAAGAAGAGTTTCAAAGAAATTCTAATGCTTAAAAGAAATTGTATCCTACACATCTATAGGTTAGATTTTCCTATAATCAATCATGTGTCTCTGAATAATCAAGTTCTGTCAAATTTGATTATCATATAAATCAAACCAAACAAAATGCAACAGTAAAAATTACACATATGTGCTTTGTATATATGTGTATACAGTAATTTTTTCTACAACACTTAAAATTATATATTTAGGTAGTGGCCTTGTTCTCCTTTTTTCTCCCCACATTCCTGAGGCAGCTGTGTTTTTATCAGCCTCCGACCCACAGTCGGCCTGAGACCGAGCACCATGCCTTCAATTAAGTTGCAGAGTTCCGATGGAGAGATATTTGAAGTTGATGTTGAAATTGCCAAACAGTCTGTGACTATCAAGACCATGTTGGAAGATTTGGGAATGGACGATGAAGGAGATGATGATCCAGTTCCTCTACCAAATGTTAATGCAGCAATATTAAAAAAGGTCATTCAGTGGTGCACCCACCACAAGGATGACCCCCCTCCTCCTGAGGATGATGAGAACAAAGAAAAGTGGACAGATGATATCCCTGTTTGGGACCAAGAATTCCTGAAAGTTGACCAAGGAACACTGTTTGAACTTATTCTGGCTGCGAACTACTTAGACATCAAAGGTTTGCTTGATGTAACATGCAAGACTGTTGCCAATATGATCAAGGGGAAAACTCCTGAGGAGATCCGCAAGACCTTCAATATCAAAAATGACTTTACTGAAGAAGAGGAAGCCCAGGTACACAAAGAGAACCAGTGGTGTGAAGAGAAGTGAAATGTTATGCCTGACACTGTAACACTGTAAGGATTGTTCCAAATACTAGTTGCACTGCTCTGTTTATAATTGTTAATATAGACAAAGAGTAGACAAATGGCAGCAGCAAATCAGTTGTTTAAGCAGAATATTGTCCTCCTCGCATGTGTAGTTTGAGTACAGATTCCAAACTTATGGCTGAGTTTCTTCTAGTACGATCAAAAGTTTTTTTTCTTTGCTCTAAATAAACCTGAACTGTGAGTTCTCTGTAGAAGGTGGCATTTTGGGCTTTCCCTCTCTTTGTAAAGCGATTTCTGCCTAGTTTATTGTCTAGTTAACTTTAGTTTAATGATCTTTTAAAAGTTGGCATTGTAAATAAAACAAGTTGAAAAAAAGTTTTCTGAAATAGAATTAACAACGTATTATCTTTATTCATGAGTTGGAAACTGGAAAAAGGCTACTTGAGGTAAATGTTTTGAGTGGGATTATTAGGGTGTCTTCCAGCTTCCTGGAGTCAAGGAGTACCACTGGTATTGATTAGCCTGTATGTAGCAGGGCTCCCTTAATTGGATCTAAGGACTTGTTTTTGCATTTTTAATTCTCAGCTTTGAATATGTTGGCTAGAAACCGAGTTACTACTAAATTTGTGGTTCGGGGGGAAATGTAACTAGCCAGTCTGTCAGCTTTTCGATTAAAAAAGACAAATAACCCATGTGGTGTGTCATCTTTTTATAATCAGTGATCCCATGTGGGGGAAACTTCACACTACTTGCATGTAAAAAAAATAATTTAACCTTTAACGTTAAAGTGTCTGGAAAAATCTAGAAAGCATCCATCATGAATGCAAGATACTTTCAATAAAAAATAAGTTATGTAAAAAAAATTATATATTCATATGGTTTTGTATTATATAAATAAAAATTTTTGCAAGGACAGATAAATCAAACAGAAAAAATATAGGTCAAAGAAAATTATCTGTACATAATAAACAAAAATTTAATGTCAACATACATACAAATCAATATCAAAAATCTGTATCATAAAAATATGCTAAGGATATGAATAGGATGACAGAAAATATTTAAAACACATGAATATAAGGGAGACAAGATGGAGGGAAAGTAGGAGGAGGAGCCATTTCAACCTGTACCCTAAAGTGAGCTGATTACCTAACAAAGAACTCCGATCACCCATGAAATCAGCCTGAGATCAGAATTATACATGTCTGGATCTCTACAGGGGCAGAAGACGCCAGTGGGCAGGTAAAGCAGAGTGGGAACATCAGACTGATATTGGAAGATAAACAAAAGGGGGAGGGAGCCACCAGAGGTGACCGATTGGAAAGTACTACCCCAATAGGAGAGTGCCCTCTGACTGCGGACCAGCATTAACTTGGAGTCTGGTTGAAAGCACTCAAAAAGAGCAAAGAATCATGGGGGGAAATTGTGGGAATTGGGGTGGTTAGGGACAGGGGCTTAAGTCCCTGGACCCAGGACAGCCTCCTCTGGCACTGAGGCAGAGAGAGTGCGGTGTAGAAACCAGGTCTTGGTCCCTGAGCTGCCATTGCGCCAGAGAACACGTGCTGGGAGCCTCGTCTGAGGGCAGAACGCTGCACAGTGCTCTCAGAGCCTGAGACACGCGCGCCCCACACCCTCCCCTGAGAGGACACCAGCCTGGCGCTCTCGAACCCTGAAAGACCAGGCACTCCCAACCCAGAGCCAGCGGGGAAATATCAGTGTGCAATCGCTGTTTGGAACCTCTCTGGTGGTCTGGAGCTGCCCAGACATCCGCCGCAGCTGTGGTTTTGGGTACAAGCAGGAGATGGTGCATCTCCAGGGACCGCGCAGCTGAGGGGGAAGTTAATGTGCTCTGGAGACCCAGAGGGGAACAGACTGAGGCTTCTCTCTGAGAGGGAGGTTGGGGTGCAGTTTGCTTTCCTCTAAACATCCAAAAACCATCAAAAGCTGTCAAGGTGAGAGAAAACAAATGAACAAACATAAAAACCTCCAGAGAACAAAAGCCTGAAAAACCGGTTTCCTCAGAGCCCACCCCCTTGAGAGGGGCAGAAGGACTTCACTCAGGGAACATCATTGACTGAAAACCCATGTGGCAGGCCCCTCCCCCAGAAAACCAACCAGGAAAGGAAAAAAAAAAAAAAAGACAACAAGAGAACAACCACCACTACTTCATAGATACAACTTTTATTTTTAACTCGTTCCCACTATTCTGGTTCATTTTATATATATAATTTTTAAACCTATTTACCATCACAGTGAGATGTCCAGTACATCAAATTCAATACTAACCTTCTAACCTGAACTTTTTGATACATACACCTGTGTTTTTCTTTTGCTTTTCTATTTTTTTTTTAAATTTTAGTTTACTCTAGTTTATTCTTTTTTATTTTTATTTTCTAATATTTATATAGAGTTAAACTTCGAGGTAGTCCCCTTTCCCCAATCAATGTTACCCCTATAGGTAAACCAGTTTTTATTTTATTTTATTTTTTAAGATTTTATTTATTTATTTGAGAGTGAGATCACAAGTAGGCAGAGAGGCAGGCAGAGAGAGAGAGGAGGAAGCAGGCTCCCTGCCCAGCAGAGAGCCTGATGCCTGACTTGATCCCAGGACCCTGAGATCATGACCTGAGCCTAAGCAGAGGCTTAATCCACTGAACCACCCAGGTGCCCGGTAAACCAGTTTTTAATCCCCCTTTATTTTAGGAAAGTTGAGTCCTTTAACAAAGATATCAAGATACTTCCAGGAAGAATCAAAATAACCTTCCTCACCCACACTGAGAATTTATAATCACTCTCCCATCTTTTTCTTCCACCAGTGTTTCTGTGTATTTGTGTTTGTCCTGATAGTATATAAATCTTATACTTGGGGTTCTTTTTAATGAAGTTCTTCATTTTTTTGCATATATATATATATTTTTTTTTCTCTTGTCATATACTTTTATCAATCTGTTTGTCCGTTTTTGTTTGTATACTTCATAAATCTTACCTTGGGGCCCATTTGGGCTGAGTCTTCTCTTTTATCTTCCCTTTTTTTTCCTGTCTCTCTCTTTTTCTTCTTTTTCTTTTCTTTTTTCTCTCATTTGGGTGGGGAATCCTGATTGCTCAGAAACATTCCAGGGTGCACCTTGACTTCACCACGGTCGATACATCCAGATACATCTGTTCAGTCATCTCTCACCAAAATGACTAGGAGGAAGAATGCCCAACAGAAGAAAAATACAGAAGATGGGCCTTCTACAACAGAGCTAATGGCCATTGACATAGACAATATGTCAGAAAGGGAATTCAGGCTAAAAATTATCCAGGCAATAGCTAGGTTGGATTTCAGTGCTTGAATTTAGTTCCAACTCTGGCCAAAGACAAGCTTTCCTCCAGAGGCCAATGGCAGGAGGCAAAGGGAGGGCTGCATTGGGCGTGTGGCCCTGGCCCTGCCAGCTTCACTTAACACTTGAGGTTTAATTGGACGACCCTGGACCCAGGCAGGCAACAGTGTCTTCAGGATCACGGAGCAACTTTCAACAGTTTAATGTGGTACCAAACTGAATCAAGATAGGAGCTATTTATAGATGAAGCAGCATTTAATGCTTCATATAAAGCAATGCATATTAAAAGTTAAAATGCATATTATCTACATAGATGTGCTTTGCTGAGAAGTTAGGTCTGTTGTAGACATGAAACCACACGTTGTGATTTCACATTTTCTTATTTTTTCTTAGACATTTCTATTTACAGCAAATATAGTTAATATGTAAATAATGTACAAAGAGATTTCTGGAGTGTTTATTATTCACTGTATATACTCCCACGAGCTGCATGAAGAAATATCCTATTATCTATTGATATTTTGTTGTTAAAATGAATAGCAAAATTGGAAGGTGTATGGCCATCAAATTGCAAACAACTGTGTTCACAAAATAAAAAAATGCATTGTTCAAAAAAAATGGATGACCAAATAGAATTGATTAGGGCAGAACCGAAAGTGACCAGGGATGATGTTCACAATGTTAGGGCAGAGTTGAAAGCTACTAGAGATGAGGTTCACAATGCTCTCAATGATTTCCAATCTAATCTAAATTCTCTAAAAGCTAGGGAAACTGAGACAGAAGATAGAATTAGTGATCTGGAGGACAAACAGAGAGAAAGGATCAGGAGGAAGCCTGGAACAAACAGCTTAGAATCTACGAAAACAGAACCAGGGAAATAAATGATGCCATGAAATGTTCCAACATCAGAATTATTGGAATCCCTGAAGGGGAGGAGAAAGAAAGAAGTCTAGAAGATATAGGGAAACAAGTTGTCCAAGAAAATTTTCCCAATCTCACGAATGGACCAGTGTTCATGTACAAGAGGCCGAACGGTTTCCCCACAAGATTATAGATTCTTGAAAGTCCTCGAGACACCTAATAGTAAGAATGAAGAATTATAACTGTAGGCAGACCCTCGTGAAAGCAGCTAGGACAAAGAAGCTCCTTACGTACAGAGGAAAGCCCATCAGAATAATGTCAGACTTGTCCATAGAAACCTGGCAAGCCAGAAAAGGCTGGCAAGATGTATTCAGGGCACTAAATGAAAAGAGCATGCAGCCAAGAATACTTTATTCATCAAGACTGACATTCAAAAGGGATGTAGAGATAAAGAGTTTCCAAGACCGGCAAGGCTTAAAAGACTATGCAACTACCAAGCCGACACTGCAAGAAATATTAGGGGGAGTTCTATAAAAGAGGAAAAAATCCTAAAAATATCATTGAACAGAAATATAGAAACAATCTACAGAAAGAAAGACTTTAAAGGTAACACAATGTCAATGAAAACGTATCTATCAATAATCCCTCTCAATGTGAATGGCCTAAATGTGCCCATAAAATGGCACAGGGTTGCAGATTGGATAAAATGACAGGACCCATCCATATGTTGTCTACAAGAGACCCATTTTGAACCTAAAGATACACCCAGACTGAAAGTGAAGGGATGGGGAAGCATCTTTCATGCCAATGGGCCTAAAAGAAGGCTGGGGTAGCGATTCTCATATCAGATAAATTAGATTTTAAACTAAAGACTGTAGTCAGAGATGCAGAAGGACACTACATCATTCTTAAAGGGACTATCCACCAAGATGATCTAACAATTGTAAATATCTATGCCCCCAATATAGGAGCAGCAAATTACATAAGAAAAGTATTAATCAAGATAAAGAGTCATATTGATATGAATACATTAATAGTAGGAGATCTTAACGTGACTCTCTCAGAAATAGACAGATCATCGAAGCAGAAAACAATAAAGAAACAAGAGCATTGAATGACACATTGGACCAGATGGACCCCATAGATGTATACAGAACATTTGGCCCTAAAACAACAGAATACTCATTCTTCTCAAGTGCACATGGAACGTTCTCCAGAAGAGACAACATACTGGGTCACAAATCAGGGTTCAACCAAAAGACTGAGATTATTCCCTGCATATTCTCAGATCAGAATGCTTTGAAACTGGAGCTCAGTCACAAGGAAAAGTTTGGAAGGAACTCAAACACCTGGAAGCTAAAGACCACCTTGCTTAAGAATGCTTGGATCAAACAGGAGATCAAAGAAGAACTTAAACAATTCATGGAAACCAATGAGAATGAAGACACTTCGGTCCAAAACCTATGGATACAGCAAAGGCAGTCCTCGGGGGAAATACATAGCCATCGAAGCCTCCCTCAAAAAAATTGAAAAATCCAGAATACACCAGCTATCTCTACACCTTAAAGAACTGGAGAATCAACAACAAATCAAACCAACTCCACACATAAGAAGGGAAATAATGCAAGATTAGAGCAGAGATCAATGAGGTAGAAACCAGAGATACAGTGGAACATATCAAAGAAACTAGAAGCTGGTTTTTTGAAAGAATCAATAAGATCGATAAACCATTGGCCACACTAATCCAAAAGAAAAGAGAGAAAGCCCAAATTAATAAAATTATGAATGAAAAGGGAGAGATCACAACTAACATCAAGGAAGTAGAAACAATCATCAGAAGTTATTATCAACAGTTACATGCCAATAAGCTAAGCAACCTAGAAGAAATGGATGCATTCCTGGAAAACTATAAACTCCCAAAATTGAACCAGGAAGAAACTGACAACCTGAATAGACCGATATCTAGTAATGAGATTGAAGCAGTGATCAAAAACCTCCCAAAAAACAAGAGCCCAGGACCTGGCAGATTCCCTGGGGAATTCTACCAAACTTTCAAAGAAGAAATAACACCTATTCTCCTGAAGCTGTTTCAAAAAATTGAAGTAGAAGGAAAACTTCCAGACTCTTTTGTGTAGCCAGCATTACCCTGGTCCCCAAACCAAGCAAAGACCCTACCAAAAAGGAGAATTTCAGACCAATATCACTGATGAATATGGATGCTAATATTCTCAAAAAGATCCTAGCAAACAGGATCCAACAGCATATTAAAAAGGTTATCCACCATGACCAGGTGGGATTCATCCCTGGGTTACAAGGATGGTTCAACATTTGCAAATCAATCAATGTGATAGAACAAATTAATAAGAGAAGAGAGAAGAACCACATGGTCCTCTCAATTGATGCAGAAAAAGCACTTGACAAAATCCAGCATCCATTCCTGATTAAAATGCTTCAAAGTATAGGGATAGAGGGAACATTCCTGAATTTCATAAAATCTATCTATGAAAGACCCACAGCAAATATCATCCTCAATGGGAAAAAGCTTGCAGCCTTCCCTTTGAGATCAGGATCATGACAAGGATGCCCATTCTCACTACTCTTGTTCAACATAGTATTAGAAGTCCTAGCAACAGCAATCAGACAACAAAGATAAATAAAAGGTATCCAAACTGGCAATGAAGAAGTCAAACTCTCTCTTCGCAGATGACATGATACTTTCTATGGAAAACCCAAAAGACTCCACCCCCAAACTACTAGAACTCATACAGCAATTCAGTAACATGGCAGGATACAAACTTAATGTACAGAAATCAGTGAATTTCTTACACACTAACAATGAAAATACAGAAAGGGAAATTAGAGAATCAATTCCATTTACTATAGCACCAAGAACCATAAGATACCTGGGAATAAATCTAACCAAAGATGTAAAGGATCTGTACTCAAGAAACTACAGAACACTCATGAAATAAATTGAAGAAGACACAAAAAGATGGAAGACCACCCCATGCTCTTGGATCAGAAGAATAAATATTGTTAAAATGTCCATACTGCCTAGAGCAATCTATACTTTTAATGCCATTCTGATCAAAATTCCACCGGTATTTTTCAAAGAGCTGGAGCAAATAATCCTAAAATTTGTATGGAAACAGAAGAGACCCTTAATTGCTAAGAAAATGTTGAAAAACAAAAATAAAACTGGTGGCATCACGTTACCTGATTTCAAGCTTTACTACAAAGCTGTGATCACCAAGACAGCATGGTACTGGCATAAAAACAGACACATAGACCAGTGGAACAGAGTAGAGAGCCCAGATATGGACCCTCAACTCTATGGTCAAATAATCTTCGACAGAGCAGGAAAAAATTTACAGTGTACAAAAGACAGTTTCTTCAATCAGTGGTGCTGGGAAAACTGCTATATGTAGAAGAATGAAACTCGACCATTCTCTTACACCATACACAAAGATAAACTTGAAATGTATAAAAGACCTCAACGTCAGACAGGAATCCATCAGAATCCTAGAGGAGAACATAGGCAGTAACCTCTTCGATATCAGCCACAGCAACTTCTTTCAAGATATGTCTCCAAAGGCAAAGTAAACAAAAGTGAAGATGAATTTTTGGGACTTCATCAAGATCAAAAGCTTCTGCAAAGCAAAGGAAACAGTCAACAAAACAAAGAGGCAACCCATGGAATGGGAGAAGATATTTGCAAATGACAGTACAGACAAAAGGTTGATATCCAGGATCTATAAAGAACTCCTCAAACTCAACACACACAAAACAGATAATCATATAAAAAATGGGCAGAAGATATGAACAGACATTTCTCCAATGAAGACATACAAATGGTTATCAGACACATGAAAAAATGTTCATCATCACTGGCCATCAGGGAAATTCAAATTAAAACCACATTGAGATACCACCTTACACCAGTTAGAATGTCCAAAATTAGCAAGACAGGAAACAACATGTGTTGGAGGGGATGTGGAGAAAGGGAAACCCTATTACACTGTTGGTGGGAATGCAAGTTGGTGCAACCACTTTGGAGAACAGTGTGGAGATTCCTCAAGAAATTAAAAATAGAGCTTCCCTATGACCCTGTGATTGTACTACTGAGTATTTACCCCCAAAGATACAGATGTAGTGAAAAGAAGGGCCATCTGTACCCCAATGTTTATAGCAGCAATGGCCATGGTCACCAAACCGTAGAAAGAACCAAGATGCCCTTCAACGGACGAATGGATAAGGAAGATGTGGTCCATATACACTATGGAGTATTATGCCTCCATCAGAAAGGATGAACACCTAACTTTTGTATCAACATGGATGGGACCAGAAGAGATTATGCTGAGTGAAATAAGTCAAGCAGAGAGAGTTAATTATCATATGGTTTCACTTATTTGTGGAGCATAACAAATAACATGGAGGACATAGGGAGATGGAGAGGAAAAGGGAGTTGAGGGAAATTGGAAGGGGAGGTGAACCATGAGAGACTATGGTCTCTGAAAAACAACCTGGAGGTTTTGAATGGGTGGGGGGTTTGGAGGTTGAAGGAACCAGGTGGTGGGTATTAGGGAGGGCACGTATTGCATGGAGCACTGGATATGGTGCAAAAACAATGAATACTGCTTTGCTGAAAAGAAATTTAAAAAAAAGAGAGAGAAAAAAAAAACATACCATGAAGTTTAAAAAAAAAGAACATGAATTTATATATATATATATATATATATATATATATATATATATTTCATCATCAGAGAGATTTGAAATAATGAATTTAAAGTAAAATTCAAATTTTATTCCTCAGATAACAAAAAAAAGTATTGAGAAAGACTGAGTCATAACAAAAGGGTTTTCTTATACACTAATAGTGAGATTATAATTGAAATAGTTTTAGAGTTTATTTAAAAAGTATAAACTCTTTGTTTTATCAATTCTACTTCTAGTAGTCTAAGCCCAAGTAGTACTAGTACATAATTACAATGATAACATGTTCAAAGCACTTGTTTGTGATGTTGTTTGAATTATTTAAATATGAGAGGGGAAAATCTTCTATAAAGAATGCTTACATGAATCGCCAGGTTTACACACTTCACAGCACTCACCATAGCACATACCCTCCCCAATATCCATAACCCCACCCCCTTCTCCCAACCCCCTCCCCCCATCAACCCTCAGTTTGTTTTGTGAGATTAAGAGTCACTTATGGTTTGTCTCCCTCCCAATCCCATCTTGTTTCATTTACTCTTCTCCTACCCCCTCAACCCCCCATGTTGCATCTCCTCTCCCTCATATCAGGGAGATCATATGATAGTTGTCTTTCTCCGATTGACTTATTTCGCTAAGCATGATACCCTCTAGTTCCATCCACGTCGTCGCAAATGGCAAGATTTCATTTCTTTTGATGGCTGCATAGTATTCCACTGTGTATATATACCACTTCTTTATCCATTCGTCTGTTGATGGACATCTAGGTTCTTTCCATAGTTTGGCTATTGTAGACATTGCTGCTATAAACATTTGGGTGCATGTGCCCCTTTGGATCACTACGTTTGTATCTTTAGGGTAAATACCCAGCAGTGCAATTGCAGGGTCATAGGGTAATTCTATTTTCAACATTTTGAGGAACCTCCATGCTGTTTTCCAGAGTGGTTGCACCAGCTTGCATTCCCACCAACAGTGTAGGAGGGTTCCCCTTTCTCCGCATCCTCGCCAGCATCTGTCATTTCCTGACTTGTTAATTTTAGCCATTCTGACTGGTGTGAGGTGATATCTCATGGTGGTTTTGATAAAAATATATATTTATAAAGCTGTAAAAAGAAAAAAAAAAGAACAAAGAAAGGATGAATACCCAAGTTTTGTAGCAACATGGACGGGACTGGAAGAGATTATGCTGAGTGAAATAAGTCAAGCAGAGAGAGTCAATTATCATATGGTTTCACTTATTTGTGGAGCATAACAAATAGCATGGAGGACAAGGGGAGATGGAGAGGAGAAGGGAGTTGAGGGAAATTGGAAGGGGAGGTGAACCATGAGAGACTATGAAAAACGATCTGAGAATTTTGAAGGGGTGGGGGGTGGGAGGTTGGGGGCACCAGGTGGTGGGTATTGTAGAGGGCACGGATTGCATGGAGCACTGGGTCTGGTGCAAAAATAATGAATACTGTTATGCTGAAAAAATAAAAATAAAAAAATGTAAAAAAAAAGAATGCTTATATGTGCATGGTTTATTCATTTCATGGGATTTTTAAAATTTTTTAAGATTATATTTATTTATTTGATAGAGATCACAAGCAGGCAGAGAGGCAGATGGGGTGGCAGGGGGTGTGAAAGCAGGCTCCTTGTTGAGCAGAGAGCCCAATGCTGGGGCTCAATCCCAGGACCCTGAGATCATGACCTGAGCCGAAAGCAGAGGCTTAACCCATTGACCCACCCAGGCACCCCTATTACATGTGATTTAATTTTTAAAAGGTAAAAATAATGAAATAGTTTCAGAAGTACTGCTGTGAAATGATGCTTATACTATGTAGTTAAGTTTAAAAGTAAATCATAGAAAATATAAATGCTTGATGCTATTTATGAAAAAGGTCTTTGTAACCACATGAAAAAAAAGTTGTAGAAGCTTACACATAAGACTAATAACATTAAACATTACTAAGAACAGAACAAAAGGAGATAGAGTGGGTATTTTCACTTTTTATCTTGTATTTTTAAAATATTAACTAGTAAGTAGATACTGACAATTTAAAAAAAAGAAATTTAACAAAAGATAAATGAAATTAGTTAAACACAAAATCTTTTTCTTTAAATTCTTGGTAAATGCTGGAATGTGATTATCAATAAATGCAGTGATCAGAGGTTCTCTAGGAAGGAATTATAAAGGGCTGGACAAATGGCTCACTACTGTTCCCTCTGGGAAGTGGAACAAAATCTTTAAAAACATGAAAACAGGGAACAAAGAATAGTTAACTCTACACCAGCTTGCCTAATAGGAATTATCAAGAATCAAAAAAAGTTGACTTCAAAGTTTAGAGGATATCCAGGATTATAATAGCCCACCCCCCCCATCTGTTATTTTGTTTCCACTGTTTTCAGTTACCTATGGTCAACTGTGGTCATGAAGCTGATAATCCTATCTCTGAACGTCAGAACGTCAGTAGTAGCCTAATGTTACATCACCGTGCTTACTTATGTCACTCACCTCACTTCATCTCAACATCATGTTTCTCAAGCATCTTGTTTCACATCATCGCAAGAAGAAGAGTACAATACAATAAGATATTTTGGGAGAGACATAAAGCTTTTCTAAACCTTTTCTAATGCTATGTTGCTTGGTATTCTTCAGAAAGAAATTTGAATTCGGTCCATGATTGAAACTATTACAAAGGTACTAAGCCCTGAAAACAGGATTATAATGGAAATCCTGACATAACTTTAGCTATAGGTGATGTTAAAATAAAAAGTGTCTCTTCTTTGGCTCTGAATCTACTCAGTTAAGTGTAAAATTGCTGTGTTAGCTGAGTGTGCAGTCACACCAAACAGCTCAGTAAATTGTAAAGAGTGTTCTGGCACGATTGCTTGTGTAAGTGCAACATTTATTCAGGATTGTACATATTTACATTTAAGATTAACTTGCTGACTCTGTGTTAACATTTATAAGGCAAGCTTTGAAATATAGTTAATGTTTAATTTCCATTTCTACTGTTACAGTCAAAGCTTATTATAATTAAGGTAAAGGATATGTAGTGATACATAATCCCCTTTAAAAATATGAATCATATCTACTCAAATGCAAAGCCTATTTGAGCAATATCCTACCTATAAGCAAGAATTGTCCACTGTCACATAACATTTTTAAGCTCTTAGTAATTATGTCATCTTTAAACCCCAAGAAGTTTGTAAGAGAATGAAGAGTGCATGTCTTTTTAGGTCAAATATGTAAGGCTAAGGAAACATACCAATATTAGGAAGAACACAATTTCTGTGGAGCTTATAGCTATTTTGGTAATATAGGAAAACAATAGAAGTACGATTTTGTGAAAGTAATCTCTATACCTAAAATGGGGCTCAAACTCACAATCCTGAGTTCAAGAGTCACATGCTCTACCAATTGAACCAGCCAGGTGCTCCTAAAAGTATTTTTTTTTTTAAGATTTATTATTTGAGAGAGAGAGAGAGAGCGCACGCGCACACTAGCACTAGGAGGAGCAGAGGAAAAGAATTCCAAGCAGACTCCACACTAAGCATGGGGCCCCATGCAGGGTTTGCAGGGTTCTATCTCAGGACCTTGAGATCATGACCTGAATTGAGATCAAGAGTCAGATGCTTAGCTGACTGCACCATCCAGTCATCCCCTTAAAAGTACACTTTTTGAAAAAAAAAAAAAAAAAGTAATGACTGACACTCATATAAATAGGTGGACAGGAAGGAACTTTCATGGAAATTTACAGGCAGGATTAGATTCTTTGGACTGGCACTTTCAACTTCTCAATGAAGGTTATCGATGCTATATTTATTCAATTCCACACCCTGTGTTGGATTAATTGTCTACCAGAAATTGTTATTTGTGTATTCCTAGTCCATATACTGATTTTCACTCTTGATTTTCCCACTTTACTCACCATTTGTACACTTAAAATATTCCATTTTTTTAATAGCAGTAATGTTTTATCAACCACAGCAAACTTGTACCACTCAGTTTCTCCCTTCCTTAGTACTGTGCACCAAAAAAATAGTCAGAAATGTTTCCATGGGTCATGGTGATTTCTGATGAGAAATAACAATTCCCCAACAAGTTTTATCCTTTGTAAGGATGAGCATTGGGCATCTTTTCATTATTCACCTGAAGGCTGAGCTTTCTCACTTCTCAGATAATAATTTCTGAGGGATTTTGGTGGACACAAGAGGATTAAACATCATTTAAGTAAGTCTTGTGCATATTACAAAACATTGTTTCAGGGGCACCTGGGTGGCTCAGTGGGTTAAGCCTCTGCCTTCGGCTCAGGTCATGGTCCCAGGGTCCTGGGATTGAGCCCCGCATCAGGCTTTCTGCTCAGCAGGGAGCCTGCTTCCCCCTCTCTCTGCCTGCCTCTCTGCCTACTTGTGATCTCTGTCTGTCAAATAAATAAATAAAATCTTTAAAAAAATTGTTTCATATATCTTCCTGTGTATTATTATGAGAAAATCAATATCTTTTATTTTAGATTTTCCTCTGATATTATTACTTCCTGTCTGTGATACATACTAGATTCTTGGTATGGAAAAAATAATTAGATTCAGTGTTCTCTATTTAAAAAATGGGGAAGAACAAAAGTCTAGTTGGAAAGTACAGGATAGTGTTTAGAATTCTAAACTTTGCTAATCTGGTTTGAATTTAGACTCTTCCATTTAAAGCTCTGAGACTTTAGAAAAATCCACTTTCTAATCACCATTTTTTAAAATCATGTAATCATTATTAAATGACAACTATTAAATTAATAGCTCAAAATTGTAAGCATTTATTCAGTACAAAGCACTGTCAAAGCATATTTTATTTAATCCATACAACAACACATTGCAACAAGTTGTATTATTATCTTAATTTTATAGTGAGTAAATGAGAATTAGAGAGATTAATTTATTGGCAATCATGAGTATTGGGTGATGAGACTTGGATTTATACCTAATAGTCTGGATCCCAACTTTGTGCCCTTAACCTCATGCACTACAGCCACCATTTCTGAGAATTAAGTAAACAATACCTTCAACAAACTCATCCCAATTGTTGGCACATGGGTAGTGTTCAATAAATGATAGCTAGCTATAGACTCTTAAATGAATAGACCAGTAGATTATTTCAAAACTTGAAAACAGAAATATCCTATCAAAGTCTTTCTATTCAAAAACTGAAGTCTAGCCAGATTGTAACTTGGTCAATTTCAGATGAATTTATTATTAAAAAAAAATAAAGTAGTTAAGCTTAAAGTCACTCACACATTCATTAAATTATCCATCCAAAATAATTATCTAGTAACATACATAGATAAAGTTATCCCCAAGATTTGATAGGCACATTAAATAAATTAGACATAGGTATTTCCCTCACAAAGTAGGGCCTTAACAAAAACATTTGAGATAATTTGTCATTCTTCAGGTGGTTTATTCAGTTAGCTGATAAGTAGGTTAATCATTCAACAAGTATTTCTAAGATTCACAAATGTGACTTTCAGGTATTTTGCTAGACTCTGTGATATATTAGTGGACAAAAAAATAAATAAATAAATAAAATTTATTCTTATGGAAGTGATAGTCCACAAAAGATTTACTAATAACATGTTTAATGGCTCATAATCAGTCAGAACTGCTTAGGGCAGAAACACCTAGAACATATTCAATGCATAAAATGTTATTTCCAATGGACCTTAAAGAAAGGTAAGATTTGGCAAAGTGGAAATAGGGCTGGGAAAACATTTTTTAGAAACAATGTAAACCAAAAATTGATGATGACAAGATGTTGGGCAAAATTTTTAATAATTAAAAATTTAAGAGTTAAACTTGTCTATAATTTAAAACAATGGTTCTTAAATTTTACTAAATAGAGATCCACCTGAGAAGTTTTTTGAAAATCCCAATGCCTAGATTTCTATCTATTCTAATTACTATGTCTGAGAGATGAGCTAGACATTACTATTGTTTAAAGATCCCCAGAAGATCCAAGTGTGCAGCAGATTTTGAGAACCACTGGTTTAGAATATAAAAAAATAAAAATATAAACATTCTGAGAGGAAAAACAAATTTGATTATATTGTGAAGGATTTAAATCTCAAGGAAAAGCATTTGCACATAATCCAATAGGATATGTGAAATTATTAGAAAAATGGATTTATAGGCAAAAAGAGAACTATGTTCCATAACCAAGAGAAGGGACACCTGACATTGTGATTGTTGAGGAGGAAGACCTTCCTGTACCCTGTGGTCCTTCTAACTGGATTTAGAATCAAATTGATTTGAGACAGATTAACAGGAGAAAATCAAATTTAATAGGTTTATGCACAGGGAATTTATACAGACATGAAATTTCAAAGACAATGGGGCAGCATGAAGCTTACCTGAGCTACAGAGATGGGTAGGGCCACTCTAATGTAGGAGGATACAAAGGAGAAGGAGGCCCTTAGTAGGAAGGTGAAAGAAGTTTAGAAAAACAAAAATTGTGGTATTATGCAGATAAGTTTCTTAGGTAAGGAGAATCTCTGTTAGTAGTTCTTTTCCTGATATAGGCTCTACTTATCAATATAACTTTAGGCAGTTGAGGGGGAGTCAGAGCTCTTTCCTATATCTGCTAGGTTTTGTTTTTAACCTCAAACTAATCTTTATGCCAAGGTGGCCCATCATGGGGCAGCCTGCACTTGGATCCTACATGATCGAAAGACCCAAAATGTCAAGGAGAATAAGAACAGAAAAATAACTTATAGAATTTGGCAACTGAATGCATTTGATAACTTTCAGGAAACAGTTTTCAGAGTAGCAAGGGAAACAAACAAACAAACAAAACAAACAAACAAACAAAAACACAAGATTCCAAGTGGTGAAGAAGTAGCAAATATCAATACACTACCACTTTTTCTATACCTACACACAAAGTGAAATTTGTAGCTTTTTTGGAGGAAAAAAAAATAGGAAGGAATAGAGAATGTACTTGATCATTTTAGTAGGCTAAAAGAAATGTAACAGCAAGAGAAAATAGGAATACACGTAATGGGTTACATACTCACATCCCTGAGGGTATATGTGCATTTTAATTGATATTCTTCTAGCAGGAGAACTTATATCAAGTTCTTATATCTGAGTCCTTATATCTGAGGACCAATGTCAAAAAGCAAAGTGAGGAAACAATAAATTGGGACCTGGAAATAGGAAGATTCAACATCAAAATCTGTTTGGGAGGTCACTTATGTGAGCAATGGAGGCTTGACCCAGGGAACTCCTGAAAAGCGTCAGGGATGCTTTCCAGAAATATGCATTAAGATATGAGAGGCAGGAGTGTTTCTTTGTTAGTTCTAAGTGTTTATGGAGACTTCTAGGGAATTAACTCCTCTTGGAGTTAATGTCTCGGCTGTGCTTGGCCTAGATCCTGTAAGTTCCCAAGTATGTAGAAAACCTTGAGGTAGAATGGAGAAGCTAGTTGCATGGGGCAAGTCTGAGTTCTCACAAATGCATGCACTGCTGCTGTGGTTGTAATTAGAGATGCACTAAATAAACAGTTAGAAATAAACAGTTAGAGAAGGCTGGTGTTCACATGGGGAATTGCTAGCAGTTGAGATGGCAAATGGTGGGAATACATTCTATAGAAATGAAAAGTACAATAAGATTTGAGTGTGGAGATCAGGAAGAGCATTGTTAGAAAAAGGGATTATGATTTATCAATGTAGAAAATAAAAGATGGAGACCAACAGTCTGCTACATACATCAGGTGCTTGCTATAGTCAGTTTTTACCAACTCTTTATGTTAGGTGTTATTACTCTTATTTTATGTTGAAGAAACTGAAGCTAGAGGCTCGCCTAGAATGTGAATACAGATCTGCCTATCCACAAAGCTTTTAGTAATCCACTTTACTATGGTAATTCCTTTGGATAAAATAATAAGTTTAGGGGTTCCTATGTGGCTCAGCTGGTTAAGCGTCTGCCTTTGTTTCAGGTCATGATCTGAGGGTCCTGAGCTCTCTGCTCAGTATGGAGTCTGCTTCTCCCTCTCCCTCTGTTCTCTCTTCCTCTGTGTTCTCTCTCTTGCTCTCTCTCAAATTAAAACCCTTACCAAAAAAAAAAAGGGTTATAATTAGGCTGCAACTATACCATTTCTGGTTAGAGAGAATTTGGTAGTATGAAGATAAAATTGATGTGGCTTTTTTTTGTTGTTGTTGTTGCTTGTTTTGTTTGTTTTAGTACTAGTTCATTTGCCATGTCCAAAGGAGAAGCCAGAACTAAGAGTCACTCTTGAATGCACTTTTTGTGGGGAGGAAACTCTTAGGAGTAGGGTATGGGAAAAGGCTCATGAAGGGAGAAGAGAGAGATAGAATATCAAAAGCAAGGGCTAGAGCGACAGACAGACTGCAGCCAGATATGTAGGCATGCAAGCTGGAGAAGCAAGGCAGACAGCAGTTCTTAAACATCAATATCAGGAAAAATGTTTTAAGCTGCTTAATTTTCACTGCTGTGAAGTAGTCAACAAATATCATTTAATGATATGTTTCTAATGGTGAACAGCACATAACATTCCCCTCAAAGATATTTTCTAGCAAGGAGGAAAAAACAAATGAGTATTTAAATAATACTGTGGTAAGTGGCTTGTAGGAAATGTACAGTATTATGTTATATAATACGGGTTCTTTTCCAGTGTGAGGGATTAATGGAGTAACTCCAGGGTAAGTAAGTGCAATGGACAACTGGGGTGAAAGCCAAGAAGCAAGAGGTCTTGCAACAGCTCTGGTATTTGCTAGTTTTGTGACATAGGTAATCTGTTTAATTTTCTCACTCTTCTGTTTTCATATCTGAAAAGTTTATGAATTATAGTGTAGTAAAATTTAAGACCAAAGCAAGAAAAATATGACTTACAAAATAATAATGTTAAGCAAGAAAAGTTCATTTTTCCTAGCATGGAGGTAGAAATGCATTCAAATCAACAACTGAAGTTAAGATTTTATTGAAAACATGCTCCTGTCAAAATCTGATATTTGCATCATGGACACTTCCTAAGCTGTCACTGGTTTACCAGTCACCCAAAGCAATCATGTCTAATAGGTCTTCCTCAATACTAAGGTAGTGTTTGGAATGCTGAATTTATGAGGGAATAGCAGAAACAGCAAGACAGAAGCACAAAATCATAGAAGCAATGTTAGTTGTCATCTGTGTTGTCAGAACTGCTAAATATAAAATGCTTTAAGATATGGAGCCAGGAACTATGGATTTTGCTTTTAGTGATTTTTTAACAGCATGAAATGCTTTGTTCTCAATCAAAAGAAATATAAAATAATAATGGTACAAATTCTTAAAAAAGAATAATGAAACCCTGCACATCATAAAAGTTTTGCCTGTGAAAAGCCCTGGAGTATCATGCAAGTCAAATGCTGCCAAATTCTATTTCTAGAACAATTTTCTTCAGCCTCAGGGAATAGCTGTCAAATGTTTACTTGACTAACATTCGGACAAAGCCACAGAGTCGACTGATAACTTTTATGAGTAAAATTAGATTAATAAATGCTTGCTGACTTGAGGGAAAAAAAAACTTGTTTCATTGCATTTTAATTCATATGTGAAAGGAAATGGAGAAAGCAAAATACATAAATTAATAACAATCCATATTCTTAGGACTCCTCTATATGGCAATCATTCATATCAGGATAACAATAGACTGGGTGGGTAATCTCTCCATGTATCTTTGTGAAGAAATGAGGTACAGTAACAAATTATTTAAAGGGAATGTAATTCTAATTATGTTATTTATGAAAAAAATAAGTTTTTTTGTCTTTAAAACAATTCTTATGATAACAATTTATTCATGTTTTGTTGAGAGTGTGTATGTAGCCATAAATACTAGAATCAGTGTTCCTACAAATGTGATAGAAAACTCAGCAATATGAACTCATGGGCCTAACGTTAAGCTACAGCTTTTATCTCACTATTCAAAATCCATAGCATTCCCCAAACTTACCTCAGTATGACTGAACACGAGATGCATATTAACTGTGTTTAACTCTGATTTTGGAATTCTTAATTTTTACTAACATCATATTTAATTTATTCAACAAAGAACAAAGACAACACATATTTTAGAATGCACTTGAGAATATTTCATTGCAGTTCCATTTAGTTAAAAATAAAAATATGTTTTCAAATATTTTACTTATTATTCTCTCATTTAAGAAGGTATACTTTATATGTATGAAGTTATGTTGCATTCTAGAATGAAGATTAAAAGACATATGTATTCTATCAAATAATTACAGACAGTTATAATACAGTATGATGAGTGGGATAATTAGATGTTATATGGAGACACTCTGCCTCTGTGAGTCATGAACATTTTCCAAGGGCTCAGTATTAAAATGTGAATTAATGTAATAACCAGGGAGTTATCACAGGGAAGAGCATGTGCAAAGACTCAGTGTCTTGGGATAACATCGCATATTTAAGGAATACTAAATCATTCTGTATAGCATGAAGAAGATAAACTTGTAAACAATGATAGGCAGAAAATATTAATTGCACATCACTGGAAATTAATTACTCCTGAAATAGATTAGCTTGGTGTGAAATTCTAGCTCACTCTAAGCGTAACAAAAAATGCAGCCTTTTTTTCTCTAGATATTTAAATGGGATATGAAAAAAAATGGTTAAAACAAAAAAATAGTATTCTATTCTTAGATGGGTCATAAAAATGATTTTAAAAAGAGAAGAAAAATGAGATAAAGCTGAACAATTGTGAATATGGTATGATATCTCACTGAAAATGGAGGAAAAGCAATGTAACATTTATATATTGAATATCCAAGAACAAATGACAATAACAATGGCAATCACCATGTTATTCCATGTCCTACATTGGCACAACCACAAAGAACTTCCCACAGACTCACAGCAAGAAATCTCCAGCCTCTGAATTGACCGGTAGTAATTTTCAAATATTCATCTACAAATCAGTTTCAAAGGAACCTTAGAAAATGCAGACTTCTAAGATCCACTTCAGACTATATGGACCTGTGATTAAGGAACAGGAACTCTAAAATGTATAAAATAAAAGAGAAATCTTTAGATAGCTCTAATGTGATGCCAGATTTGGATAATTCAGGATTGTAACTATTGTGTTACTCAGGTATATTATTTTGTGTAGTTCAAATATATTATTATTGTTATGCATATGAATCTTTGTTGAATCCATTTCATTTTGTTCTAATGGTTTCTGTATCCATAACATTGCATAATATTATGCCTAAACACCTATGAATATGTGTTGAATAAATACATTATTTACTCGATCTATTCAAGAATATATGTGTGTTTATAAATATATAGGTCAGTTTATAAATATATATGTCAGTTATAAACATATATGTCATATAATAAATATATATGTCAGTATAATAAATATATATGTCAGTGTAAATATATATGTCAGTGACAGATTTTTTCCTTTGGAATTATTATACTTCTCTCAACAATATAATGGCAACAATATTTATTGACTGTCCTGATATGTTCTTCTGATGATTTGCTGAACAGTTTTCCATAGCCCAGGCTTCAAAATGTCCACCAGGGTTACTCAAGTATATAAATCATCCTCCTAGCAACTAATCACTGACTACTAGCATATATGATCTACAGTAAGGTTCTAAAAACAGGTTAATTCCATGCTGTTGTTTATATCCAGATCTACATGAAGCAAGCATACCATATTGCACCAAAATGTTAGGTGGGACCATTTTGTAATCTTTAATATGTGTATTTATTGAGATAAAGATGATCAAATTAGACTGACTAGGCTTGTATTACAGAACTAAGATTTTTTCTCATTACTATAATCAGAAATAACCTATCAAGAAGCAATAAATTGTCTGAATAATACTTCTAATTAAATAAAATGTATCAAAATTTCATTAAATGCAATGAATTGAATTAGAAGCTCCTAAGTACAAAATATTATCTTACATTTAGATTTATATACTCACTTAATTCAACACAACAATGACATGAAAGTGACCTTAAGATTTCCATTTTATAAGTTATAAAATGTAGTATCTGGCCCATAGTCTACAGTTATAGCCAGTCAGGATTGGACCTAATTTGTCCCTTCCACTACATCAACTTTATCCTTGTGTAATACATAAATAGGTGAAATCTTAAAATATTTTAAGAATTAGACTATATATAATTTATTATATGATTACATGTAATTTATCTGCAAAAATGAAACAGGCTTTAAAAAAATAGAGTACAAATAGTCAGACCCAACCCTAGATTTCCAAATCACTTTCTTGTGCAATTGAGTCCAGAAAGCTGAATTGTACATTTTCCCATAACTGTCTTTTACTTATCAAGCTCAAGGAATTAGAGACTATGAGAAATTTTGGGAAACTCTGGGTTTCCCAAATACAATGATTATTTCTCACGAAAATTTTGGTGGAGTTTTGTAAAATACTATCTGCCTAATAATAAATAATAATAATAAGTATAATATATTCTTAATAATTTGTTTTCTATCATCAATGCTGAAAAGGTTTGACTCATTCATATGTATATGTGATTTCTTTTCATTTGTCAGCACAGGTCAGCACAGATTAACATTTATGTCATAGGCAAACCCTGTATACATAGGTGTGTGTATTATGGATACATATGTGTATCTATATGTGTTATTTGGTATTATATGATAAAGCTGATCCCAGATAGATGTCAATGTTTGTTTGCCAAAATATATTCTTTGTCTTGGTTTCCTTGTTATAATTTTCATTCAAAGAAAATTCTACCTGTTCTGTCAATTTCTACACATGATACGAAATGATTAAAGGTTTTCTTGATTTTAGGATGTAATATTATAATTATAATTTCCACTAATATTCATATAGTACCTTACTAATTAACTGATTTCATAGGCTATGTGTAAAAAACACTTGCTAGAATTTTCTTTTTAATTAAAAGTTGACCACCATTTTTCTATAGACATGCTAACACGATGATTATATACCATCCTTATTAATTAAATTCACATGACTCAGAACTTTGATTTTATATGAAATGTTTCAGTAAGTCTGATTTCTGAGTATACATAGAATAATGCATTAAAATGAGCTAATAGAGTTAAGTTTTCCTGTTTAGTTTATATATTCAAGAATTTTTATCCATCAAAATCAAATTAATTAAAATATTAAAAGCCAATTAGTTATCAACATGAATAAAAATTTATAATTTCCTCTATATGCAATTTTCCCACATTCATGAAAAAAATATAATTTCCTCTATATGCAATTTTTACATTCATAAAAACATCTAATAATTTAGATGCTTGATTTTCCTTTAATGCAGTTTACTATGCCCTTCACAAAATTGTAATATCAAAACTCATCACAGTTTAGCAGTTTAGAATCTCTACTAAAGAGAATCAGAAAACATTTGGGCAGTTTTATGTCAACATTTGAAGTAGCATAGAATACTTGTCTTCATAGACCAGAGCAATGAATTGGAATGGACCTCTATATGTTATGCTTTACTTTATTAATGAGGATCACTTGAGGGAAACTGTCAGCCATTATGACATTCATTTTCATGTCTTAGTAACGCAAATCCCAAACTAGACACATTGATAGTTTGCTTATTAAACTGACTCTAATCTCACTGTGCACTCATATATCTAGATTATATTTAGTTCATTACAAAGAATTTCAGTTTAAAAATTTTATATGAGATACCTATTAAAGCCTTGAATTTCTGAGAAATAAGAATTGTTAAATAACATTCTGCATTTTAACTTCCAGTTATAAAATAAATAAGTCACAAGGATGAAAAGTACAGTGAAAGGGATATAGTCAATAATATTGTAATAATGTATGGTTACATATGGTAATTGTATTTATTATAGTAGGTATAACATAAGGTATACAATTGTCAAATCACTATTCTATATACTTGAAACTAATATAATGTATGTCAACGATATGTCAATATAAAATGTAGTTTGTAACAGTAGATTATCCATCTAAGTTTTAACTACATAAATAATTCATATTGTTGAAAAGTAATTGTTATGTAATCAAATAACCTATGATAACCTAGAAAATAATCTTCTCCCTGACTATGCAAACCTAATCAGCCTATATAATTAACTTCAAACAAAACACCTTTCTGAATCCACAGATACCATTTCAGCTTATACAAATTTCTCCTTAGTCTAAACTCTTAGGAATTAAGATATTATCTAATTCTTAAACAAGAAATTATAATACACTAATGTGGCAGTAATGACTTTTGTAGTTTAACACATGTTAGTTTATTATTAGTCTTATGTCTAGATAGAGCTTGACATGATAGATATTTGTGTATTCATAATGGGGTGAATAAATGGATGACTGCATGAATCAATGAATATATGAAAGAATGAAAGAATCAAAGTATTTAGGGGTACCTGGTAGCTTAGTCAGTTAAGCATCCAACTCTTGACTTTGCTCAGAACATGATCTCAAGGTTGTGATATAGAGTCCTGCATAAGGCTCTCTGCTCTGTGCAGAGTCTGTTCCTCTCCCTTCTCCCCCACTCATGCTTTCTTTCTCTGTTAAATAATAAATAAAGTAAAAATTCTTATGATTTTGTTGTTCTTTCTTAAAAGAAATAAAGTATAATTATGCTTATTACTCTAATGAAGGTATTTTTCACTACTGTCTATGATTACAGGTCTTACAGTTTCAAGAAATAAGGTCAGATTTAGAGCAACACATTCTCAGAATATATGAATACTTAGGAAATATGCCACATATGATTTGACTTTGTTTAGCTGAAAAAAAAAGAGTAAAAAGCACTCACCTTCAGTGATAATGACTTACTTTAAAAGAGGAATAAGAAAATGCAAGTCTATAAAACCTCTTAGAAAATAAAATAGGAGCACTATGACCTTGGGTTTGATGATGCCATCTTATATATAACATCAAAGCATAATCCCAGAAAGAAATCAATGGCTTTATTGAATTATAATAAGGACTTCATTAATTAAAATTGTGCCTCTATGAAAGACCTGGTCAAGAGATAAAAAGAAAGCACAAAACAGGAAAAATGTTTGCAAAGGACAAATATGATAAAGAACTGTTTTGCAAAATATGCAAAGAATTCTCAAAACTCAATAAAAAAGGGACGCCTGGGTGGCTCAGATTGGTTGGACGACTGCCTTCGGCTCAGGTCATGATCCTGGAGTCCCAGGATCGAGTCCCACGTCGGGCTCCTGGCTCCGGCGGGGATCCGCTTCTCTCTCTGACCTTCTCCTCGCTCATACTCTCTCTCACTGTTTCTCTCTCAAATAAATAAATAAAATCTTAAAAAAAAAACTCAATAAAAAATATCTGATTTAAAAATGGATCAAAAACTTTAATAGAACATCTCACTAAAGAAGATGTGTTAATTGCAAATAAGCATAACAAAAGATGTTCCACATCACATGTAGAAAATGGAAATTGAAACAGCAGAATACCACTACACACCTTTTCAAATAGCCAAAATCCAGAACACTGACATCATGTGCTGAAAAGAATTTAAATGAATACTACCTCATTTATTGCCAGTGTGAATGCAAAATGATACAGGCACTTTGGAAGACATCTTGGCAGTTTCTTACCATGGAAGAAAAATTATGTTCCTTGGTATTTACCCAAAGGAGTCAAAAGTTCATGTCCATGCAAAACCCTACGTACAGATATTTATATCAGCTTTGTTCATAATTGCCAAAGTGTGGAAACTTCCAAGATATTCTTCAGTAGATGAATGGATGAGTAAACTGTGGTATATCTAAACAATGGAATACTAATCAGCAGTAAGTAGAAATGATCTACAAGACATACAAAAGCATGGAGGAATCTTATATGATATTACTCCGTGAAAGAAGCCAATCTGTAAAGGTTACAATTTGTATCATTCCAACTGCATGACATTCTGGAAAAGGCAAAACTATGGAGACAATAAAAGGATCAGTGGTTATCAGAAGTTAAGGGAGAGTAAGGGATGAATAGGCAGATCACGACAATTTTTAGAACAATGAAAATACTTTTACATGATACTGTATTAATGCATATACATGATTATAAATTTATCCAAATCCAAAGAATGAGCAATGCCAGAAGTTTATTTTAATGTAGAATGTGGATTTTGGGTAATAATAATAATACATCGATGTAGGTTTATCAATTTTAACCTATGTACTACTCTGGTAGGGAGTGTTGATAATGAGGGAGACCCTGCAGGTTGGGAGCAAGGGAAATCTCTGTATCTCCTCTTCAATATTGATGTGAACCTAAAACTGCTCTTAAAAATAAAGTTCATTAGAAGATAATGGGTAGAAATGAGGTATGAATTTTGTTTTTAATCCTGGATTTTCCATCATTTACTATCTATGTGACTCTGTCATGTTCTAAAAAGGATAGCAAAGCAGAGGAATATAAAGACTAAATATTCACTGCAACTCTGAAGTTATTGAGCATAGCAGTAGAGAGACTGTAGATTGGATGGGAGTAAGAAATGAATGAAAAAGTTTGGATGAAAAACTGCAGTTTGGCCTACCCACATATCTTCCCCAACCTCTTCTAACCAATTCAGTAATGTCATTCCTTCTGTATCTCTGAGTTCATTATAGGGAGGGTCAGTACAGTTTGAAATGATGTGCATATCATTCATAAAGAGGAAATATATGAAACTAATAATGGAGAATAGATGGTACTTGTAAAATTAAAGACAATAAAAGATTCATGTCAACTACTGACATTCCCCATTAGTCTAGGTTAACCTTGCTGAAGACAGCTCTTTTTCCAGGCAAGGTGAAACTTGATGTTTTTCAAGTTCCACCATGACAAGGAATATCCTACTCTCTTTACTCTCAATGTAACAATGACTGAAAAGCCATGGAAACTCACCTATGGTTAAAGCAACATATCATACAGAGCTATTTTTAATCTAGGTTTATGCATTTTTTTCCCTTTAGTCATCTTATCATGGGAATGAGTAGAGGAAAGGACATCAATGTCGCAAGAGCAAGCCTGTTAAGAATTTGAGCATGGTTCTCACATCACTTGCATATAAAAACCTGGATTCTTGTCAAGTCTCATTTCTACCAATTTAACTTTATAATCAGGTGCTATTTAATATGAGTACCCTTTGATCAGCCTAATCTAATGCAAATTTTTCTCAAAATAAAAGACAAAAATTCTAAAGAGGATAGGATTTTGTCCAATATTTTAGCAGGAGTCAGTAAATATTTTTTTTGTGGAAGACCAGTCATGAATACTTTAGAATATGAGAACCATATGGTTTCTGTTGCAACTGTTTAACTCTTCTGTGTGATGCAAAAGCAGTCATAGACAATATTCTGATAAACCAATGAAGCTAAGTTAAAATTGAACTTGATTTATAGTGGTGCCTGGATGACTCAGTTGATAAAGCATGTGAGTCTTGATCTAGCAGTCATAAGCTAAAGCCTTATGTGGGGTATAGTGATTACTTGAAAATAAAACAAAAAATAAAATTAAAGTAAAAAAAAATAATCTTGATTTATAAAAAACAAATGGGAAGCTGAGTTTGGTCCTAGGCAGTAGTTCACATCTCTGTGTGTTAAGGGTTGAATTGTGTCCCCCATATCCTCAAATTCATACATTGAACTTCTAACCCCAAGTAGTCCAGAATGTGACCTTACATGTAGGTTAGGTTATACAGAAGTTATTAAATTACAATGAAATCATTAAGGTGAGCCCTAATCATGTGACTTGTTTAACATAAAGGGGAAATCTGAACACAGGAGCATTATAGAAAGAAGAAAATATAAAGAGAAATAGAAGACATCTAACTACAAGCTGCAAATAGAAGCCTAGAACAGATTCATCCCTTACAGCCTTCAGAAGGAAGTGATTTTGCACATTAAAATTTTGACTATCTAGTCTCCAGAACTGTGAGATAATAAATTTGTGCTGCATAAGCCACTTACTCTGTTGTACTTTGTTATGGAAACTTAAGCAAACCAATGGCAACATCATAATATTCTAAGGGCTCTCAGTAACCACAATACATTCAACCTATCAAAGGAATCTTCAGCAAAATTCAATTTGCTGGATCAGAAGACTGCAGGGATAGAATTGCAACAAAATAATTAAGTGAAACTCCTCTTGCTAAAAGCTCACTTAAAGTTAGTTTTTTGTTTTGTTTTGTTTTGATCACCTGTAATTAAGTTGGAAGAGCACACTCAAATATATTTTATTTCCAAAATCCAAAGTCTCTATATACATATCTCTTTTTTAATGATACAGGATCACAGTGTAGCAACTTGCCCTCCACTTGGAAAAAAAAAAATTCTAACATGTTTTTGTGAACAAAAACAAAAAATCTCTGCAATGTGTGGTGTTTACCTTTGTCTCAGAGGAGATAAATTAAGTGTAGATGATGAATTTTGGGGGTGTATTTTTAAATGACTAAGAATTTAACTACCAAGAAAATGTATGCAGGGAAGTAGAGTAAGTTCTACTAGGTACAAACAAGGTGAAGCAGAGAGATATGTGGATATATGGTGGAGGAGTATTCCAGGAAGATGAAATAGTAAATGCAAAGACTCTTTGGTAAAATCATATTGATACATTTGAGAATACCAAGGAAGCCAATGGATAGTTGAATACAGAAGATGAGTACAAAGAGGTAATAGAACTGGGTGTGCAGAACAAGTTATTAAAAAAAAATAGGCTGAGTGTAAATGAAAGCAGAGGAAAAACTTAAGACAGAGGAGTAGGAATGACATATTCCTACTTATCTTTGAAACAAGATGACTAGCTACTGTGATTGAAAGAGACAAGATGGATAAAGGTAGATAGAAAACTTAGTAGACAATGATAACAATCTAGTTGAGAGGTAATGATGTCTTAGACTAAGGTAAACTAAGGTAGACTAAGTTAGACTAAGTGATGACCATCTTTTCAGTTGTCTGTTGGTCTTGGTGATAATCAAATAAAAGAAAGAAGGACAAGGGAAAAAGAGGTAATACTATATTCCAATTGCATGTAGGATGAAAAAAAAAGAAAAATTAAGAATAACTCCAAATGTTACTGACCTAAGCAAATGGAAGTGTGAGTTACCAATAACTAATGGAGGAGACTACAGGAATTTCAAATTTAGGGAATACCAGGAGTTTCACTGAGAATATATATTTGAGGCACCTTTTGGACCTTCAAAGTGGCAGTTCAAAATACAACCCTAGAGTAAAGACAAAGATGTAGGCTGTATTATATGTAAGAAAGCAATCAATGAATTGATAGTATCTGAGGCCATAAAACTAGAAAATAAGATAAAACAAGCAAACAACAAACAAAACAACAATGACAAAAAATAAGTTCTGTGCTGTGCAGATATAAAAGTCTACAGATTGTGCAGAACAAACCCCAAATCAAAAGCCTGAGAGAGAAGATGCAGAGTGGCCTGAGAAGATGCCAATGAAGTAAGTGGAGAACTAGAAAAGTATGTTATGAAATAAAATTTAAAAACAAAAAACAAAAACAAAACTGTTTCAGTTATTGAGGATGGGAGTGTGAAACTGTATCAAAAGCATTTAATAGGACTAATAATTTAACAATAGGGAGGTTATTATTGACCTTCATAAGAACAAAATTGCTTGAATAGTAATGTGAAAGCTTGATGCTTTAATACTACTTTTTTTTTTTAGTATAGTTCATACAATGTTACATTGTTTTCAGGTGTATGACATATAGTGGCTTAAATTCTCTATATGCTATGTTATGTTCACCACAAATGTAGATACCATATATTAGCATAGAACACTGTTAAAATATCATAGACTCTGTTCCTTATACTGTGCCTTTTTATTCCCATGGACATCTCAATTCCATAATTCGAGTCTGTATATCCTACTCCCTTTCACCAATTTTGTCCATTCCTCCAAGTCCTTTGTCAAACAACTATTAGTTTGTTCTCTGTATTTAAAGCTCTGATTCTCTGATTTTTGTTTGGTTTTTAGTTTCCGCATGTGATGACATATTATGACATTTGTCTTCTTAGTCTGACTTATTTCATTATCATAATACCAGTAGGTCCATCCATATTGTTGCAAATGGCAGGATCTCATGCTTTCTTACGGTTGTGCAATATTCCATTGTATACATATACTACACTTTCCTTATCCATTCATCTATCAATAGACACTTAGGTTGCTTTTATGTCTTGGCTATTGTAATAATGCTACAATAAACATAGAAGTGCATATGTTTTAATTAGTGATTTTGTGTTTGTTTTATTTATTTTTTTTTTTTTTAGGTAAATACCCAACGTTGAAATTATTGGATTAATATGGTATTTCCAATTTTTTTGAGGAACCACCATTCCGTTTTCCATAGTGACTATACCAATTTACATTCCCATCAACAGTGTTTGAGGATTCCTTTGTCTTCACATCATTGCCAACATTTGTTCTTCCTTGTCTTTTTCATTTTAGACATTCTGACAGGTATAAAATGGTATCATCTACTTGAGGTATTAATTTGTATTTCCCTGATGATTAGTGATGACCATCTTTTCATTTGTCTGTTGGTCATTTGTAGGCATTCTTTCAAGAAATGTCTATTTACTAGCTGCCTGGGTGGCTACTCAGTGAAGCTTCTGCCTTCAGCTCAGATCATGATCTGAGGATCCTGGGATCTAGCCTTGATTCTTCCTCTCCCTCTCCTGCTTCCCTTCTCATGCTTTCTCTCTGGCTCTCTCTCTGTCTCTCTCAAATAAATAAATAGAAATATCCATTCATGCCCTCTACCCATTCTATAATTGGATTTTTTAAGATTTAATTTATTTATTTAACAGAGAGAGAGAGAGAGAGAGATCAAAAGTAGGCAGAGAGACAGGCAGAGAGAGGGGGAAGCAGGCTCTCCGCTGAGCAGAAAGCCCAATGCCGGGCTTTATCCCAGTACCCTGGGATCATGACCCAAGCTGAAGGCAGAAACTTTAACCCACTGAACCACCCAGGCATCCCTGATTGTTTGTCTTTAGGTATTCTTTTATACGTGTTTTATATATTTTGAACATTAATCTTTTATGAGTTATATCATTTGCAAGTATCTTCTCCCATTCAGTAGGTTGACTTATTGTTTTGTGGATGGCAGAATTCACAGTGCAAAAGCCTTTTGTTTTGATATAATCCCAAAATTTATTTTTGCATTTGTTCCTTATCTTAGGAGACATATCTAGAAAAAAAATATTGCTACTGCTGACATCAGAAAAATTAATGTTTATGTTCTCTGCTAGAATTTTCATGGTTTCATGTCTTATATTTAGGTCTTTAATCCATTTTGAGTTTATTTTTTGAATGGTCTCATTTCATCCATTTGCATGTATCTGTCTAGTTCTCCCAGCACCATTTATTGAAGAGGCTGTCTTTTCCTTATTGTATATTCTTTTTTTAAAGATTTTATTTATTTGTTTGTTTATATTTATATTTATTATGAGAGAGAAAAAAGAAAGAGAGAAAGCATGAGTTGGAGGGATAGGCTTGGGGAGAAGCAAGATTCCCTACTGAGTGGGGAGCCCAATGTGAGGCTCTATGCCAGGACTCCAAGATCATAACCTAAGCCAAAGACAAATACCTAATCAACAGAGCCACCCAGGTGTCCCTTCACTGTATATTCTTATCTCCTTTGTCATGGATTAATTGATAACGTAATCATGGGTTTGTTTCAGGACTCTATTGTGTTCCATTGATGTGTCTATTTTTTGTACCATACTATTTTGATTATGACAGATTTATAGTATGTCCTAAAATCTGGAATTGTGATACCTCTTCTTTTGTTCCTTGTGAAAACATGATTTACTAGATTCAAGGGAAAGTATGTATACAGAAAGTAGAAATGAGTATAGTCAGGCTTTTAAGCAGAGAAATGAGATAATAGAGTGTCAGGATAAAAAGAGAAAAAAGGAGGTTTTGTTTGGTTGTTTTGGGTATTGTGTGGGGGAAGTAATATCATATTTCTTAGTAAGGAGACAGAAAGCTGTGACTAAAAAGCAAGAAGAGAGATAATCTGTGGAAAAAGATTTTGCGTAGGCATTAGAGATTGAAACTAGAAAAAATAAGATCATGTTTAGGTCATTTACAGTGACCAGAAAAGATGACAAAAATACATATGTAATATAGACAAAAAATACAGGCAGTTAGATTCATGTAGTAGAGGAAGATTGTGGAATTTCTGACTGTTCTTTTTTTTTTTTTTTTTTCAGTGAAATGGGACATCTTCTGAGATGAGGAAATATAAAACGTGTTGGCATTTTGGGTAGAAGATATGAGGTGGGAGATGATCATCCAGGAAAATATTTGAGTGGTTGTACTAGGGATACTAAAGAATGTCTTGCCAATATTTTTGAAGTAATGTTCATAAAGTTTTAGTTAGACTAGTCATCATGGAAGACAAGTAGCCAAGACATTTGGAATGCTGATTGTTGGAAGACTTATCTTTAAAGGTATCAAAATGACCAAAAATATATACAGAATGAACATTGGTGAAAGTGTCAAAGGATAATAAATAAACAGACTATATCCTGTTTGCCCTCCCACATCAGTGCTTTACTCTTTTCCATTCAGCAATGTGTTCTAAAAGGATTACTTATCAGCATAGCTTCTTCAAAGGACTTCTTTTTCTTCTATAGTTTCTATAAATTCAGTTAATCGGAGAATGAGGGCAGGAGAAAAGTGAGACAAGGAATTTTATTTCTCTTCCTCATTTCCTGATGAACTCCTACAATTTGGTTTCCCTCTTTACCCAAAGGCCAAAGCTCTAGTTTCTCACAGACTCTTGTGTTTTATAAATGTTTTCTTACCTTTTTCCTTCAGGCTTGAATTTGTTCTGAGCCCAGGGATGAGGCTAGCAGGCTTAGAGCAATAAGTCCTCAGGAGAACTTGTGGGCATGGCACACTACTAGCAGGTTAGGTAGCAAGAGTCTGTGCAGCCTCCACTTTCCACAGATGGGCCTGTGTTTATGCTGGGGGCAAGGGAGGGAAATGATACTTGCCAGATCCCCCATTTTCAGAGAAGTTCCCTAACTTGCTCCCAAATCAGTATGAACAGATCTGTTTTCCATTTGCCCCCAATATTATGCAAACTTTTTTTTTTTAAAGATTTTATTTATTTGTCAGAGAGAGAGGAGAGTGAGTGAGCACAGGCAGACAGAATGACAGGCAGAGGCAGAGGGAGAAGCAGGCTCCCCGCCAAGCAAGGAGCCCGATGTGGGACTCGATCCCAGGACGCTGGGATCATGACCTGAGCCGAAGGCAGCTGCTTAACCAACTGAGCCACCCAGGCGTCCCCAAACGTTTTTTTATGTTGCCTCTCTACACAGGCTGCTCTCTCCTTATAGGTGGCAACCAGATTATCACGTGTCCTTGGGGGCTCAGAGGAAATTTTGTTAAAGCCCCATATGCTCTGCCCAGCCATCCAGTGTATTGCTGTCATTATAAACCCTGTCCAGCTTCTAAGCAGCAATGAGCCATGGCCTGGAACCTGCCACCACTGTGCATCTGCTTCCAGCCATTGGTGCATTGCTGCCACCACTTGCCACACCCAACTGGGCACCCCCAATCAACATGGTGTGCCAAACCTAGCCATGCCTATTTATCACCTGCATCACTCCAAGCCTCATACCCCAGCCACCCTGGCATGCAGCCCTCAGCCACTGCTGCTCTTTGGAAGATAGGACTAGTGGAACAGTGCAACTTTTGCTAAAACTGCCACTCTGCTCCCAAGTTCCCTGGCAGGCATGACCCCTCACAACTGTCCTGCCATGGCCCCGGTAATACCACAAAGAACAAGCATAGTTCACAATAGAGTCAGTACAGATGACTACTGAAAGGAAAAGTGACTCGTATAATAGAAGGTCATAAGCAACAACCATAGGATATTCTCTTGAGGTGCCAGGTTCTGAGGAACAGGGGAAACATGGCACTCCAGGACGTCTTCTTCATAAAGTCACTACTTTCAAGAGCAGAAGACATGACAGCTCTAAACACACATTAACAGAGAATCACATAAAATGAAGATACAGAAATTATCTCAAATGAAGGATATGATAAAACTATGACCAGAGATCTAAGTGAAACAGATATAAATAGCATTCCTGATAGAAAATTCAAAACAGTGATTATAAGGATACTCACTGGACTTGAAAAAAAAAGTAGAAGGCATGAGTGAGATCCTTAAAACAGAGATAAGGAATAACATAGAGATAAATGGCTCAATAAAAAAAATGAGAAACACACTTGATGGAATAAACAGTAAGCTGGAAGAAACTAAGGAAGAAATCAATGACTTAGAAGACTAAGAAATGGAAAGCAATCAAGGTGAAGGTAAGACAGAAAAAAAAAATTGTACAAAACAAGGATAGACTTAGGGAAGTCGGTGACTCCATCAAACCTAATAATATCTGTATTATAGGAGACCCACAAGAAGAGAGAGAAAGGAGGTTAGGAAATTTATTTGAAGAAATAACAGCTGAAACCTTCTTAATCTGGGGAAGGAAAGAGATATACAGATGCAGGAGGCACAGAGAACTCCTATCAAAATCAAGAAAAACAGACCCACATCAAGACATAGCATAATTAAATTGGCAAAATATAGTGATAAAGAAAAAAAAAAGCATTAAGACACAAGAAGACACCAACATGCAAGGGAAAACCCATAAGACTGGGAGGAAATTTTTCGACAGAACTTTCTAAGCCAAAAGGGAGTGGCATGATATAGTGAATGTGCTGAATGGGAAAAATTTTCAGCCAAGAATATTCTATCCAACAAGGCTGTCATTTACAACAGAAGGAGAGATAAAGAGTTTCCCAAAGAAAAACTAAATGACTTCATGACCACTAATTCATCCTAGCAAAAAATATTAAAGGGTGCTTTTTGAGTGGAAAGGAGAGACTAAAAGTGACACTGTAAAGGTAAGAAACACAAAAGCAGTAAAAATGAATATTTCTGTAAAAAACAGGTCAAGAAACTTACAAAATAAAAAGCATGAACTATAACATGTACCTAAAATGTAGGGAGGAGAGGAGAAAAGAATGGCTTCAAACTTAAAGGACAATCAACTTAATACATACTGATGTATGCAGAACAAGTTACATGCAAACCTAATGGTAACCATGTATCAAAAACTACTAATAAAAATGCAAAGAATAAAGATAAACCAAGTATATGGCCCCCCCCAAAAAAAATCAGCAATTCATGAAAGAGAAAGAGAAAAAGGATCAGAGAAAATCTTCAGAAACAACCCCAAAACAAATAATAAAATGAAAATAAACACATATCTATCAGTAAGTACTTTGAATGTAAATGGAGAAAATGCCCCAATCAAAAGGCAAAAGACTTAGTGTGACAGAATGGATAAAAGCAAGACCCATCTATATGTTGCCTAAAAGAGACTTATTTAGCTATAATAAAGACACCTGCAGATTAAAAGTGAGGAAATGAAAAAGCATCTACCATGTAATGAATTGCCTAAAGAAAGACAGAGTAGCAATACTTATACCACACAAATGGACTTCAAAACAAAAATTGTAACAAGAGACAAAAAGACACTGCATAATAATAATGGGGACAATTCAATAGGAAGACATAACAATTATAAATATTTATGAACCCAACATAGGCAAACCCATAAGACGGTTAATAACAAACATAAAGGAACTAACTGATAGTAATAAAATAACAGTAGAGGTCTTTAACACTCCATTTACATTGATGAGCATATTATCCAAACCGAGTTTCAACAAGGAAACAATAGCTTTCAATGGTAAACTGGGTGAGATAGGTTTAACAGATATATTCAGAACACTCAATCCTAAAACAGCAGAATATACATTTTTTTTCAAAAGCACATTGAACATTCTGTAGAATAGTTTTACCTATTAGCCCACAAAACAAACCTCCACAAATTCAAGAAAATGTAAGTTGTACCATGC